>NW_023504224.1:0-119364 GCF_004664715.2 Peromyscus leucopus
CTTAGGTCTGTCTGTACGTGTGTTAGTGTATATGTGTGTGAATGAGTGTGGCTCTATTATGTGTGTGCCTCTGCATTGGTGTATGTGTGGAAGTGTGTATGTGTGTGTGTGTGTGTGTGTGTGTGTGTGTGTATGGTGCATATTTATATTTGGTGTTTGTGTGTATTTCTTTGTTTGTATTTGAGTGTTTCCTCTGAGAGAACTAAAATTCTAGGAACACAATGACTTTATTTATTCACATTCTTTCATTGAGTTTCTCCCTTGGGCACTTTCAATAAATTTGTCTTAGGATAAAATCAGAACATATTCTCAAATCTAAAATAAGGTAATACAGACTGAAGAGTGTTGTCTATCTTTCAGCTTCACCTATTTCTGAAGAATATGCACTTTGTTAATCCTGCTGGAGATGTAATACATATGACTCAGAAAGAAAAACTGCAAGCAGAGTATGGCATTTACCACATTTGTAATTTCCCCCATGGTGTTGGACTTAAGGTGAAAATAGGAGAGTTTAAGCCATATTTTCCACATGGTCAACAGCTCAATTTATATGAAGACATGATAGCGTGGGCCACAGGAACTAGACAGGTGGGTCTGACCAAAATGTACTGATGCACACCTCACAGTTTTCACCAGTGTCAAGTGGGGCCATTTGGGTTTCTATGTGACTTAGTGAAATTAGATGGATGGTCATGAAAAGACTTAATTTTAAACTTCTAGTTGGTGTTTCTAGTTTTTTTAAAATATGATTTTTTAAATAAATTTTTTAAAATCTAAGCCACACATATGATATATTTTTATCATATCAGAAACTCTGATTTATAAACAAATATAAAACTAGATATGACCAATGTTTGATATTATTCCCAGTAAAGTTATCAATATTCTCTCAGTACCATTCTGATTGCTGCCCATTGCCTTTTTTCTCTTCTGCTGAATCTCTAATCTGCAAGCTGGAAAGACTGAAGCTAATTGTAAGGAAAGATGTGGAACTAGGAACAGATATGCAAGTTATTAATTTATATTCTATAATTTTATTCAAGCACTGTGACCAGGAGGTCCTAAATTCCCCACTTCTCTAACAATACATCACATTTTCATGGGCCACCTTAGATATTTTACTAATTATAACTTTTTAGACTACTTTTTGTATGTGGATGTTTTGCCTGTATATATCTGTGTTCCATGTGAGTATGAGGTATCTAAATATGCCCGGAGAGGGATTAAGATAACGAGGAACTGAATACAATTTGAACCTAAGTGTAGGAGTGGGGGATAGAACAGCAAGTGTGATGGATTGCTGAGCCACCTCTACTGCCCTGTATCATAAATTCTAAAGGAATCCCTCATTAGAAGATCATTTATTTGCACCTTAATTCTTGCATAACGCATTCAAACAAAAAAGTGAACAAGCAAAAAAAGATTTGTATTGTTTCCTTATCCGTTTGGGCAGGTGCTCATAGTTATAATAATTGGGCTTTGAGAAAATTTGTAAATAAAATATCCCATTATGTGTCCCCAGATATATATAGGTATTGATTTTGATGTGTCTGGTTTTATAGTATCTGAACTACACCACATACTACAATGTTGTGTGTTGAGTTTGAAAGGGGTTTACGTCCAGAAAGTGTGCAAAGTTAATCTGAAGTGATATCTCAAGTTGCTCAGATAGAGTTAAATCAAGAGTTAATATTCTATTTTCACAGTGATGAGAAACTTATACTCAGAGGAGAGAGCAAGTGGGTTAAAGTTTTAGCTAATGGCCTTTTCCCCTAGATCAGAGGACAGCAGTGAAATCACAAGTCTGCTTCTATCAGGCCTATCTTGAACATTATAGAAACATCAACCAAAAGGATAGGGAGGACTAAAAACAACTCAATATATACCGTATTCTAGATATGCACATCTAAAGCAGAAATGGCAATTTCAAACAGTGAGGCAGCAGGACAATCATAGGCTCACATGACAGTGAACTCAGTGACATACTAACAAAGACTTCAAATAATAATTGTAAAAATGTTGCAGAAATCAAAGAGCATACAAATAACCTCTAAGGACAAAACAATTAGACCCCAAACACTTGCAAATAATAAGAAATTGAGTGATGTGACAAAAATTCAATAAAGGTACAATAAACATGAAGAATTCATGATATCTTTCTGAAAATGAAAGACCCAACAATTCAAATAACAGACTGTCTAAAACTTCTTACTAAGAGAATGTCTCAAGTAGAAGACAGACTATTGGGACTTGAAACAAGACAGACAAATTTTAATTTAAACTCTGACAAAGATAAAACAATAAGGAAGGATAAAGAAAACACAAGAGACTCAGGGGACATCAGTAAAAGACCAAATTAAGAAAGCACAGGCAAAAGAGGAGGACAACATGTTACAGGCATCATAGGTATTTCTCATAAAATGACAGCCAAAATATTACCAAATGATGGGGAAATATGGCCACCCAGATACAGGAGGCAGTCAGAAGGCCTAACAGACATGTTCAGAAAAGGATAGTTTGAATTTTTAATATTACTTAAAATCTCAATTATGCAAAATGAAGAGGAATTTTAGGTTACAAGAGAGAAGGTCAATTTCATTGAAAGTCCCCATCATAACCACAGTAGCTTTATTCATAGACACTTTAAAAGGAGGGAGTATTAATTATGTTTTTAAAACAGAGACAAAATTTCCAACTTCACCTACTATACCCAGCAAAGCTGTCCTTCATAATTTTAGGAAGATAGAAAAACTTGTAATGATGACTGCAAATTGCTGGGATATATAGCTACGGGAACATCACTAAAGAAGACAATTCCACAGTATCTTTACACTTCACACTCCTTCACACTGAATATTAAAATTAACAGTAGATGTAACAGGAATGTGTAGACTACACTAGATCATTAGACAGAAAAGCAAAATTTTGAAATACATCAAAACTTACAAAAACACAAATTGACAATAATCACCAAATAGTTTTTGTTAATAACTGAATTTGAAGAATCCCAATCTCTAATCAAAGGACACAGACAAGGAATTTTTAAAAAAACAAACAAACAATACTGTCTTGCTACTGAACTCATAAAAAAGAATAGAGTCTCCGTAGTACATGAAAAAGACCATTCCAGGTAAAGTGAATCAGAAAGAAGAAAATTACACTCTAATCAATGAACATGGATGGAGAAATTCTCAAGTAAATACGGCAAACAGGTCTCAACAGCACACCAAATGATCAGTCCCTATACACAAGATCACTTTATTACAGGGATGTAAGGCTGGTTCAACATATGCAAATCAATCAAGTATGGTATGTCACATAAATATATGCTAGGATAAAAATTGTAGGCTCATTGAAAAAGATGGAGAAAAGGTCTTGAACAATGTCCAGCATCCCTTCAGAGAAAGCAAACAAAGAAACATTAAAAAAATCCCTTGAAAAATGAAAAGGACATTTCTTGACAAAATAATTTTGTATAAGACAAAACATGGACAACATTGTACTATATGGAAAGAAACTCAAAGAATTCCCACTTAATTCAGAAAATGAACCAAGTATGGTGGTGCTTTCCAGAATTAATGAGCAAATAAAAAAATAGATCAACAATATGACCAGAGGCCAATTAGACAGAGACAATTTCTCAATTTAGTTTCCCTTTTTTTCTTGTATCTCTGCTTTGTGTCAAGTTTACAAATCTAAGCTACACAATGGGTGGGTAGGGTGTTCAGTTCAGGCATTCCAGTGGTGACATAACATATACTCCTAGGTCTTCCTGAACTTTTAGTAGTTCAGAAGCACCTCAATATTTCATCAATTTGTTCTCACATATTCATGTGTGGCCTTGTAGAAAGTAATGAAAGAAATGTGTTCACTCAGGTCATGTATAGAAAGAAAACTTGTTAACTACTCAACATGATGAGATGCTATAACTATTGAAGGAGTAGTCAGACTCCTGGCCCAGCATCTATCTGCTTTTCCTCAGATGCCCCTCTGCTGTGTGCAGTGTTGACTGTCCCCCTGGATTCAAAAAATTCCAACAAGAAGGAATGGCAGCCTGCTGTTTTGATTGCACCCCCTGCCCAGCAAATGAGATTTCCAATGAGACAGGTAAGTGTTGACTGCAGGGTGAAATCCTTCAGACTGACTGACTTCTGCTATCCACACTGCACTTTCGAAGGGGCCTGGAAGGGGGCTGCACTGCTCTGTGTTATTCACCAGAGAAGACTGCTGGGACATAGGTTTAAGCCAAATAAAGTCATCATTAGCTGGATGTCAACTACAGTTGATGTTCAGAAACCCAGTGGAGCACTGAGCCTTTCTCAGGGTGAGATTTGAAGCAAAGGAACCATGTTCTGGGTTGACATACTTCAGTTACCAAGAACAGTGAGCCAAAAGTAGATCCATAGGAGCTAAAAAGCAAAGTTAGTACATTTTGAGACTTTCCCAGAACTATAAGGACTATGATGGATTAGGCCTTTGCTTCAGTTTGGCAGGTGGTGCTGCTAGGTGGTGAGTTTTATAGTCTGAGTGGTACTTCTATCATGGAGTCAGTTGAGCTAGGGAGGGTCTGTGGACCTACTAAGTTCTATGGCCCTTTTACAGCACAAATAAAATCTATTCCTTTCCTAAGTTTGTTTTACAAGTATATGATCAATAATAATGTCCTTATAAATAACAACCTGTGCCTTCCCATACACCTTTGACTCAGTGTAAAATCAATGCTGGTAGTATTTTGTAAAAGAAAGTGTTTTGAAAAAATCAAACAGCCCTGTGAGGAAATTCTACACTATATCTGTCCGATGATTATATCCCTGTAAAGGTACATGTAGACTAGATTGTAGTCACAAGTCTTTGTAAATTGTTGGTTATTCATTTATCCTCCTTGAATATATCTATGTGTTTCTGTGTGAGTTTATGTGCATGAGATTGTGGAGGCCAAAATAGTGCATACAAGCCCGTGGAACTTGAGTTACAGACAGGTATAAGCTTCCTCATGGATGCTGAGTCCAAACCCTTGTTCTCTGCAGAGCTGTAAGCACTCTTAACTGTTCAGTCATCTCCTGCCACTGAAGTCATGAATCCTACACAACTTGTTCTTGCCACTGCCCACAAACATTGCTGACAAAGAAAGGTATTGAGTCATGTAGCAGGAATCTTAGAAGGTCTTATTAATAAAATCAAACCTGGAACCAGATATGGTGGTAAATGCTGGAAGATCAGAGAAGCAGAACAAGCAAGAGATATCTCACCTTGCCAGTTCCTCCGCTGATCCTGTTTCCTCAGGCTGGAAGCCTCTGTGTCCTCATCCAGAATTGGTCTCAGCTGAACTGGAGCTCAAAAAAATCCTAAAATCTTAACCAGCCAAATGCTTCTAGTTTCTGGTCTTCACGCCTTATATATCTCTGTGCTTTCTGCCATCACTCTCTGGGATTAAAGGCTCTCTTCTTGGGATTAAAGGCATGTGTCACTATGCTTGGCTGTTTCCAATGTGGCCTTGAACTCACAGCGATCCAGAGGGATTTCTACCTCTGGAATGCTAGGATTAAAGGCATGTGTTCCACCATTTTCTAGCCTTTGTATCTAGTGGCTGTTTCATTCTCTGAACTCAGGTAAGTTTATTAGGATCCACAATATTTTGGGGAACACAATACCACCACAGAGTCACCATATATTGGAATGGTAAATAAGTATTCTGTGGTGGTGGGCATGCTTTTTATACAGCATTAGATGAATTGTTAGTATTTTGTGTTGTCATTTAGCTGACAGGTGAGTGGGGAAGACAGCATGAAGATGTGAATTCAGGGTGGTACCATAAGGCTGCAATGGGAGCCTGCTAAGGAAACTTTAGGAGGATGCAAGTGCTGTTACTTCCATGTGAGAGAGGTTCTCAGAGAGTTTTGAGACTGATGCCATTGTAGGTTGTGGTGACTAAAGAGTAGTAACTGTGGGTAAAATTACTAGAAACAGCTAAACACGAGACAGCACTTGATTTCATATAAAAAATGGGGAAAAGTGTGGACACTTGATGTAGAGAAAGACAGGTGTCCCTCTTAAGATTTCTGTACACAGTAGACAATGAATGTCACAATAATATAGATAAAATAGTTTTTTTTTTTTTTTGGTTTTTCGAGACAGGGTTTCTCTGTGTAGCTTTGTGCCTTTCCTAGAACTCACTCTGTAGCCCAGGCTGGCCCCGAACCCCCAGAGATCTGCCTGCCTCTGTCTCCTGAGTGCTGGGATTAAAGGTGTGGGCCACCACCGCCAAGCTGATAAAATAGTTTTGTAGGGAAAAGAAACAGCCACAATTATTCCAATGATAGTTTGCATACACAGTCCATATAAGTCAACTGGTTATTGATTTGGAGATGGCCAATTTCAAAGGAGAGTCCATAATTATTTTTGACTTTTATTGCCAGTCATTGTGTATAATCCAAAGAACATTATAAAAAAGACATCTCGGATGTTGGAGAGATGTCTCAGCGGTTAAGAGCATGGGATGCTCTTCTAGAGGTCCTGTGTTCAATTTCTAGAAACCACCCAGTGGCTCACAACTATCTGTAATGAGATTCGGTGCCCTCTTCTTGTGTGCAGGCATACATGCAGGCTGAGCACTGTATACATAATAAATAACTAAATTTTTTAAAAAAGACAATTTAGGGTCAATGAAAAGAGTTAGCATGTAAATCTCTTGCCACAAGTCTGATGACCTGAATTCATCGAAAGAAGTCTATTGGAATGAGATGGAGCCAATTCCTACAAGATGGCTTCTTGACAACTTGTGCTTTACACACACACACACACACACACACACACACACACACACACACGTTTAAAAAACAGATTGTAATAAAATTAATTAAAGATAATAACTATAAAGGGCATTTATAATAATAAATACCAACAAAAAATAAACAAAATCTTTATGTTTATGAATATTTGAATTAGGCATATGTAGAGGGTAGTAAGTACATACAGGGCCAGGTCCATGTGACATCTACCTGAGGCATCTGATGTCCTTTGTACCAGAGATACAGGTAGTAATATGGCACTTCACATATTCTTGGAACTGGACTTAGGCCTCCTGTAAGAGCAGACCATGTTCTTAACAGCTGAGCCATCTTTCCAGCCCCTTAAAGAACAACAAACCAAAAATGCAATCATAGCTGTCCATAAATGCTGGTTGGTTTTATTCATGGAATGACTTAAAATCCTGGAAGCACATCATTGCTCTCATTTATTATCCACAATTTAGCACAATTCCAATCATATTTCACTTACTTGCTGTGGTGGAAATTACAACTTATGAATGGGGTATTATTGCTCAATTCAAATATTCTGTTTTACCACTCTCATTTGGGAGTTCTCATGTTGCCTTGCTCATGCTGTTTTACCAAAAACTCCTTCACCATTGAGTACATTAGCAGAACCCAGGTCTGTTGGAGCCCACAGAGGTTTCCTAGTGATATCTGAGCTAGCTTTACTAGCATGGCTTCCTAAGAGGATGATTGGACCTCAGGCCTGGCTACTAGCTGTTTCATAGGGTCTACCTTTAGTTGTATCTAGTAAGGGGGAGGTCTTTTGCCTCCCCCTTTGGCATTGATTTAAAAAGCCCTTTGGAATAAAGTTCTGAGCTTGTGGATTAGGATCTAGGCCCTTCTGAGACTATCCTGTGTTTCTGTCTTCTCTCTCTCTCTTCCCTCTATAATTCTATCTAAATCTCTCATCCCTCACTCCCCAAGAACACCCAGGGGAAAATGTGGGGGCGGGTCCTGACACAGGTCTCATATAGAAGGAAATTAGGGAAGTAAGCAAGTGCTCTGTGCTCACTAAGGTGGTGGTATATGATACAAGACTTCTCGGTGCTATGTATGTATTGAGTTTTCTACCTTAAGTGTAGGATTAATTCATTTTATAAACTATTTGCTATCCCTATTCCCTGATGAGGACACAACTAAGGGCATCATATTTAAATAATTTTTCTTGAGAATTTCATACATTATAAAACCATCCTCTCTCCTCATTCTATTTCCCACACATCACATGCAACAAAACTCTCAAACTCATGAGCTCTTTTTCATTTACTATTTTCAAACACTATTTTTCATTTACTGCTTTCACATACATATGCACTTGCACACACACACACACACACACACAGATTCTATATGTTATTATTGCTCTGCTACTCGTGTGTTTGGTGATGATCATATGGGAATAAAAAAAGCTATAAGAGGTTTCATCCTGAATAAGACCAAGTCTCCATCTCTCTTGAGGGCATCACTTCTAATCCAGACAGAAAGATTCATATTATAGTGTATCAATAGGATCTGTGTTTGTCCTTGAAGAAGATAGGCATTATGATACGGATGGAATGCTCTTCAGAAAAGTCTCAACTACATCTTTATCAATAAAGTATGTGGATGTTTTAAAGATTCAAAAATACAGATTACACTGGAGTGGCCTGTCCATAAGAAATGCTGAAGTTGCACTAACAATACATTTGCTTTCTGCATCAGATATGGATCAGTGTATGAAATGTCCAGAGGACCAGTATGCCAATGCAGAGCAGAACCACTGCCTGTACAAAGATGTGACCTTTCTGGCCTTTGATGACCCCTTGGGGATGACTCTGTCCTGTATGGCCTTGAGTTTGTCTGCATTCACCGTTCTGGTTCGTGGGATCTTTGTGAAACACCAAGACACTCCCATTGTGAAGGCCAATAACATCACTCTCAGCTACATCCTGCTCATCTCCCTCATCTTCTGTTTCCTCTGTTCCTTGCTCTTCATTGGCCATCCCAACTCAGCTACCTGTATCCTGCAGCAAATAACATATGGAGTTTCATTCACTGTGGCTGTTTCCACTGTGTTGGCCAAGACAATTACTGTGGTTTTGGCTTTCAAAGTCACTACTCCTGGAAGAAGGATGAAGTGGCTCCTGGTATCAGGGGCACCAACCTACATCATTCCCATCTGCACCATCATCCAAATTATTCTCTGTGCATTCTGGCTGGGAGTTCTCCTCCCTCTGTTGACATTGATGCACACTCTGAGCATGGCCACATCATCATTGTGTGCAACAAGGGCTCAGTAACTGCTTTCTATTCTGTCTTAGGATACCTGGGCTCTCTGTCCCTGGGGAGCTTCACTGTGGCTTTCTTGGCCAGGAATCTCCCTGACACATTCAATGAAGCCAAATTCTTGACATTCAGCATGCTGTTGTTCTGCAGTGTCTGGGTCACTTTTCTCCCTGTCTACCACAGCACCAAGGGCAAGGTCATGGTGGCTGTGGAGGTCTTCTCCATCTTAGCCTCCAGTGCTGGCTTGCTGGGATGCATCTTTGTCCCAAGTGCTACATCATTTTGATAAGACCAGAGAGAAATTCTCTTCAAAAGTTAAGGGAGAAAACATTTTCCAGGACTCACATTTCATAAATTTCAACTGTCAAATTTAATGTTGGTACAGAACCAACTGTTAGGATACAATGCAAGATTATTCATTAGCTAATGACTCTCACTGTTTCTTCTAATGGTGTTGTTTATCAGTGTCATGTATGCTACTTTTATCGTATATTGCCTCCCATAACTTTCTACTCAGCCACCAATTTCTACAGGACTTTGCATTTGGACATTAGTGATGAGTGGAAGTGTTCTTTTGGTCTCTAAAATGTAATAAGATTTGAAATTAACTCAGAGGTTTCTTTTTGATAACTTAGTGAATGTAAGACTTTGACAGCAATTGATTATTGGAGAAATTGAAGGAAGTTTGTGACCTCATGTTTGCAGATGAAGGCAACAAAATGCTACCCCTTGTAAGCTGGAAGACTACAGAATCGTGATGCATCTTTGGATTTAGTGAAGTAGAACTTAGGAGTGACATGGATGTTTCAATAAACAGATATTGCAGAATATTGCAGAAGCTGGAGAGATGTCTCAGCAGACAAAATCATGTACTGCTCTTGTAAAGTGGCAGAGTTCAATACACAGACATCATAAAATGTAGTTTACACCCCCCTGTAACAGTATCTCGATGGGATCAATGTCCTCTTTGGACCTCCAAAGACTGTTATGCACACACACACACACACACACACACACACACACACACACACACACACACCAGAATCCAAACCTTTTCTGTCTGTCACTAGAAAATAAAGAGATTTCTGTGGATAATAATAAAATGAAACATACTAAGAAAAAACAAAACAATAACACATTAGATTGAACAAAACAAACAAAAAGAAGGAAAGGAGCCCAAGAAAAATCAGATAAATCAGAGACCCACTTGGTTGCACATTCTCAGTCCCATAAAAACTGTAAAGTGGTAGCCATTGTACATAGTCAAAGAAACTAGTAGGGTAAAATGAGAGAAGAAAAAAATAAGAAGAGAAAACAAAACAAAATGAAACAAAACAAAAAAAGATTAAAACAACAAAGAAATAAAGAAACAAAAAAGGAAAACACCCTGACATGATATTGTGAGACAAGAAACATCCAAAGATGCCACAGAGTTCATTTTCTGTTGGTCAACTACTGTTACACATGCATTCTACCCTGCCTCCTGAGGGCTAGGATTAAAGGTGAGCACTACCACCACCGAGGGCTCTTCTTAATCACCACTAATTTCTCAACTCCAGCCAGTCAGCATCCAGTATCTCAGTAAAACAAAGGTTTCCTTTAGCAGATGGCCCAGGTCAAAGAGGGTGGTGACATCCCCAGGCTGATAGTCCTGAGTTCTATAAGAAAGCAGGCTGAGCAAGGCAGTAAGCAGAACCTCTCCATGGCCTCTGCCTCAGTTCCTGTTTGATTTTGGTCCTGGCTTCCTGCAATGATGGACTCAAATGTGAAAAGTGTATGCAAAATAAGCCTTTTTTACCAACTTGGTTTTTGGTCATGTTGTTTTATTGTAGCTATAGAAACTCTAACTAAGACAATGTGGTACCAGGAGTGGGGTCTTGTTTTGACAGACCTGACCATGTTGTTTTGTAGGAGGACTATGGAGGGACTTTGAAACATTGTGTAAGAAAATTCTTTGAGTGTTTACCTAATGGGAGCTGTTCTGAGTAGCTTGGAATATAAGAATGTTGAGTGCAATGCAGAAGATGGGAGAATGGCTTGTGAAGTTTCAGAGGGAAGTTTAAAGACTCTATTGGAGCCATTTGTTATTTTGAATTAAGATTCTGTGGTCCTGGTTATCTGGGACTGAATAACCAGCTATGATTAACAAAATATCTGAACTGCTAAAGGGAAACCTTTGTTTTACTGAGATACTGGATGCTGGTTGGCTGGAGTTGAGAAATTAGTGGTGATTAAGAAGAGCCCTCGGTGGTGGTAGTGCTTGCCTTTAATCCCAGCACTCAGGAGGCAGAGCAAGTCAGATCTCTGTGAGTTCAAGGCCAGCCTAGGCTATAGAGTGAGTTCCAGGACAGGTACTAAAAGTACAATGAGAAACCATGTCTCAAAAAAAAGCCCAGCATTGCTGAGTTGAAATCTTCTGAGAAGTGGTTCCTGATGGCACACAGATGCTGTGTCCCAGAGGCAGTTGTATTTCATGCTGGCAGTCAAATTTGATGGTGTGAGTGTCACCCAGATGGTACTGGCTTTGTAGGCATGAATTGGCCATGGATTCCAGCTGAGGCTTGGCACTGTGAGAAGCCAGGAGATGCCATTGGTGAAGGTGGAAGTACACTAGCAGTTGAAGGTCCAAAATTAAAGGAGTCATACAGAGAATTTGAGACTTGGAACCATGAAGAGATTCCATGAGAGGCATTGATGAAAGTGCAGCCATGTTGCAGCAGAAGGCCCATCATTGTGGTTGATGTCAGTACTGTGGGGTGACTGACAAGAACAGCAGCAGCTATAGAGTGGAGCCATCCTGAGGCTGGAAGGCAAGCTGTGTGTGCTGCAGATGATGGAGCTGAAGAAGTGTCCTAAGCCCTTTGGAGAAGCCCAGAAGATAGTAAGTGGATCCAGACATTGGAAATCGAACTATTACATAGTTGGAGAGTAGATTTTATTTGTCAGAGAGAGACTTTGTTTTGTGCCTTTCCCTCTAGAAGTAAGGAATTATTTAACCTAATTTTTATTTTTTTAAGAGCCCACACTTGGGAGATTTCAAACTTTTAAAAACATTTTTGGGTTTTAAAAGATCTGGATATGATATAGGGACTGATTTTTCTGTGTTTTTTTTTGAGACAGGGTTTCTCTGTGTAGTACTGGCTGACCTGGAACTCACTCTGTAGATCTGACTGGTTTTGAAAGCACAGATATCTACCTGTTTCCATCTTCTGAGTGCTGGGGGTAAAGGTGTGTGACACCACTGCCCAGCAAGACTGCATTTTTTTAAAAAAAGATTTATTTATTATGTATAATGTTCTGCATGCATGTATTTCTGAATACCAGAATAAGGCTCCAGCTCTCATTATAGCTGGTAGTGAGCCAACATGCAATAGCTTGTAGTTGAACTCAGGACGTCTGGAAGATCTGCCAGTACTCTTAACCTCTGAGTGAAATTTTACTGTGTTCCATTGTGGGACACTTAAAACTGTGGGATATTTTGAAGTTACTTATGTTTTTAAAAATACTTGTTTATTTTTATTTTTTGTGCATTGGTGTGTTGCCTGAATGTATATCTGTGTCAAGGATTTGGATCCCATGGAAGAAAGTTACAGACAATTGTGAGCTGCCATGTTGGTGCTTGTACTTGAACCTGGGTTCTCAGGAAGAGTAACCAGTGCTGTTAAATGCTGAGCCATCTCTCCAGCCCCTACTTAGAATTTAATGTGAGACCTCAGGGATGAATGGGAAAGGAAAGGTACCTTTGTGGTGATGTATTTGTGTGTCAAGATGATATGGGGTCAATTGTGCTGGATGGTTTCCTACCAACTTGACACATCTGAGTCACCACATCTAAAGTCATCTGAGAAGAGGGGACATCAATTAAAAGAATGCCTTGAGCACTTATGACCATAGGGCCAGCTCTTCCCTATGAACCAGGCATTACTGGGTGAGGGAAGGGGGCAGAAGCAAGCTCATCCCTACCCATGCCATGACCAGACAGATGTCCTGTGGTCATAGGAATGGGAGAACTATCTCTGACCCCCAGCAGCTGCAACACTTGGGAGAGCAAACCCCATACTTCAGGAGAAAATCAGAATATAGCCAAACTTGTTATTGTGGTTGTGAATGAGCCAGCTTAAAAATTGTGAGCATGGGAGATCTGTCCCTGTTACACATCTGTCTTGAGGTGGTATCTTGGAGGAGAGTTGCCCTCCTCCCCCATGCCCATCAATATCTGGGGCAAGTGATAGAGCTGGCTTTGTGGTCATAGCGTGGGAGAGCTATACCTGACCCCACCAGTGCAATACTTGGGAGAGCAGCCCCTGTATCTCACCAGTGCAGCACAGTGGATCCATACTTGTTAGTGCAGGTGTGTGTGAGCCAGCCCCGAAGTTGTAAGCATGGGAGAGTTGTCCCCTTTTGACATCTGGTAGACCAATCCTACAGTTTCACAGGCCCAGACCTAAGGATATGACTTGACCACTATCCACCCCATCTATGATCTGCTGGAGCTTGTGAAGAGACCTGGTCTGTAGACCTAAAGTCTCAAGATTTCTAAAACACAGGGCAACAACAGGATATCCAGGAGGAGCCCTAGTGAGGGCCCAGCATCGATAAGATAGTAGAAACCAAAGGCCTCGAACCAGACCAATGACTCTTTGCAATGAACACTTGCAAGTAAAGATAGATGCACAAAGGGGTTTATGGCGTGAATCATTGTCTCACACTGCAGCTTCCATGATGAGATTAAAAAAAATTCCCTCATTTTATTTTATTCCATTTTCCATTTTTCTCTTATACACACACTTTTCCCCTTATACACACAAACACACACACACACACACACACACACACACACACACACACACACACAATGTATTTGAATGGAGCAGCCAACTGAACAAAGTGTATTTTCATGAGAATGAGGGATGTACATCATGGGAAGAGTCCTGGGGCTTTATAGACACATGAAGCATCCTCTTCTTTTGGGAACCCTGTGTGTATAAGAATGTGTGCCAGTCCCCATCTTCTTTATGGATTATTATTTACTCTTGTCTTCCTGACTGACTTGGCTCTCTCAGACATGGTTCAATAAGTCTTTGTTCACATACAGGCATCACACAGACCGGTTCTGAAGCTGAGTGCCAAGTATCTTCTGCTGATTCTTTCTGGAATCCAGGATATAGAGAAGCCTCTGCTTCAATGGCTGCAAATGGCCTTCCAGGATTGTAGGTCTTTCCCAGTCTGTATGAGTTGAAGGCATATGCACCAATTTAGCAAAAGGTAAAGGACTGTGAAGAAATGACAAGATAATGGCTGACTGGATGTTTAGAGTAACACAGAGAAGTGAATACAAAGTCAGTGGGAGTAGTTACATCTGGGCATTTGACACAGGGCATCATAATGCAAGAGAGGCTCCAGTTGTTGACTACAAATTGGCTGTTCTGGTTGACATTTGGTGTTGGGTTATAAAATGAGGTCCTGAGTTTGCAATAACTTAGTATGTAGCTCATTATGTACTGTTCTGTTACAGTATAATCTTTATGAAAAGTTACATGGAATGTGAATAATTTGAATTTCTTCAGAATAAAACATATAAGAAAAGAACACATGACAAATTGGAGAATGGTCTCAAGGGCTTCAGAAACAAAACACTATATTGACACAAATTTGTTGTAATGAATGTCAAATTTAAAAATGTTTAATATTTACATGTATAACTCTTGAAACTGTTAATCAACACATATAATTGACAGCAGAAATATTTTTTTGGAATAATCTAGTGGTCAAATTAATAAAACATGTGAATGATCCAAGTGGAAAATTCCCAAATTAGCATTTCATCAGCAAATGAAATCATTAACACAAAAGTAATAGTGAATGTAAGAGGAGAACTCAAAATGCAGGCTATATTCCAACATGAATAAGAGGATTGATGCAAAATTCATTTAGCCTAATATGATTACTTAAAGAAATAATAGGGTATGGGATCAAATGCCAAATTATGACTTCATATGTGAGTATTCAGAGAGTGAAGAACAATCATACATCAAAACTCTTTAATTTAAGAAATATGGGAGCTAGGTTTTAAGGTTTGTTCTTCTAGCATATGTTGTGTCCCTAATGTGATGAAGTGAGTTCCTTTCTTGTCTTAATAGTATTATTTAGCACTTGGGATCAAAGATGATGCCTAAGAGTGATGTACTAGAAGTCAAGATAGAGAGGACTTCCACAGCCACCATGACCTTTGCTGTGGGACGGTCTATATGTCAAATTGCTCTGATTGGTCAATAAATAAAACACTGGTTGGCCAGTGGCCAGGCAGGAAGTAGGTGGGACAAGGAGAGAGGAGAATTCTGGGAAGTGGGAGGCTGATGCAGAGAGACACTGCCAGCTGCCGCCATGACCAGCAGTATGTGAAGACGCCGGTAAGCCACCAGCCACGTGGCAAGGTATAGATTTATGGAAATGGATTAATTTAAGCTATAAGAACAGTTAGCAAGAAGCCTGCCACGGCCATACAGTTTGTATGCAATATAAGTCTCTGTGTTTACTTGGTTGGGTCTGAGCAGCTGTGGGACTGGCGGGTGACAAAGATTTGTCCTGACTGTGGGCAAGGCAGGAAAACTCTAGCTACAAATGGCGCCCAACGTGTTGGCTAAAGTTTCTACCTAAAACCTGAGAAAAGATTCTAAAACGGAGCTAAAAACAGCTTCCTAATTGTCTCTCTCAAATGAGCAGCAGCTGCCGGTTTGAGTTACTGGCGGGTTCCTGGCGTGTGCGCTCGATCTGCAGTATGGCGGGAATGAGGCCTCTGCAAGTGGCACATTAAGCTGCGTGGTGGATTTAGCCTTTGCTAGTACAAAACAAAAAGAGGTTTCTGGGCTACACGCTGCTTGGATAAAAGCATAGACCCACGATGGCTCCCAGAGCTGGCGAAAAACATACTACCGCCATGTTGGGAAGCTGAAGTGGGAGGAGCCAGCAGCCACAGCGCCGTTTCAGGCTTAGAAGGCTGCAGTTTAAAGCATTAGGCTCAAGGTAATATAAAACATAAGCCACATAAAGATGGCTACCACACAGAGAATCTGGATTATGTTCTCTTTGATATTCATAACTGAAGAGAAACATTTGATTACAAAAGCTGTTGAGTTATGCCAAAATGTGTATTTTAAAGGCACCTTAACTTCAAAATTTGGATGTAAGGATATGTTGCTTTGGAAAGGAGGCTCTGCTTTTGTTTCCACAGAAAGCCAGAGGCTATGGATTTGTTCCAGATTAAGATACATCAGGTTTGACCAGCCAAGACCACCTGAAAGGTCTCCGATGACACCATGGCCCAGATGATCCAACATCCAGAATCGTTTCAAGTCATGGACTACTCCATGATCCTAAAAAATTCTTTGTGTCCCCATAAGATACAGCGCCCCCCTCCAGCAGGAAGTAGTAAGAAAAGCTACGCCCAAATTCCCAAATATACCAAGCTGACTTTGGAGATGTGTAAAAGTTAAAACCTTCCTTTTAAAAAAAAGAAAGGGGAAGTGCTGTGGGACGGTCTATATGTCAAATTGCTCTGATTGGTCAATAAATAAAACACTGGTTGGCCAGTGGCCAGGCAGGAAGTAGGTGGGACAAGGAGAGAGGAGAATTCTGGGAAGTGGGAGGCTGATGCAGAGAGACACTGCCAGCTGCCGCCATGACCAGCAGTATGTGAAGACGCCGGTAAGCCACCAGCCACGTGGCAAGGTATAGATTTATGGAAATGGATTAATTTAAGCTATAAGAACAGTTAGCAAGAAGCCTGCCACGGCCATACAGTTTGTATGCAATATAAGTCTCTGTGTTTACTTGGTTGGGTCTGAGCAGCTGTGGGACTGGCGGGTGACAAAGATTTGTCCTGACTGTGGGCAAGGCAGGAAAACTCTAGCTACAGACCTTCCCTTTGGTGCTATGGTAGACAGGGAGGAAGCTGATCCACACACTGCAGAACACCAGCATGCTGAAAGCCAGGCACATGGCTTCATTGAATGTGTCAGGCAGATTCCTAGACAAAAAAGTCATGAGGTAACTCCCTATAGCCAGTATTCTCAGGTATCCCAGGATGCAGTAGAAAGCAATAGCTGAGGCTTTGTTGCAAATAATGATGATGTGTCCATGTTCTGAAAGGACATTTTTGTGAAGAAATGGAGGAAAGGTTGCCAGCCAGATTCCAGAGAGAACAACTTGCAGCAGGGTGCAGATAGGAATGATGAAACAAGGGGCCCTTGCTATCAGCAGCCACCTCCTTATTCTCCCCGGAGTAGTGATCTTGATGGCTATAAGTACAGTGACAGTTTTGGCCATCACAGTGGAAAGAGCCACATTGAACAGAAGTCCAAATATGTTCTGCTGCAGGATACAGGTGACTGTGCTAGGATGACCAATATCAAGTAAGGGATAGAGAAAACAAAGGATGAGAGTGATGAGCAGGATATAACTGAGATGCCGGTTATTGGCCTTGACAATAGGAGTGTCTCTGTGTTTCAAAAATACCCCAAGAACAACAGCTGTGAGTGAGGAGAAACCCAAGGACATGAAGCTGAATATCTTCCTCAAGGGGTCTTCATAGGCCAGAAATGGCACAGTCTTTTGTTGACAGTGACTCTTCTCAGTATTTGCATAGTGAGTTTCTGGACACTTCACACACTGATCCACATCTGGCAGAAATGCAGGTGGTTATGAATGCATATGCAGGTTTCCCCTTTTATTCTAAGTCACTTACCTGCTCAAGAACATTGCAATGATATCTGAACCACCTTGCTTTGTTTAGATATAAATACAGAAGGATTAAACTCAATTTGCCTTCTACTTCATGCTGACAGAAATTAAGCAGCACCCATGCTTTCTCTGTTGTTACTCATATGGTATCCTCTCCTGGAGTGACAATGCTGTATCTGTTTTACAAGTCACTAGAGCACTGGCATACATCACATGAACCTAATTTCACTCTGTCATTGCCTCTTCATTAATACATCTCCATTCTTAAGAGGGCACGAGACTTCAGTGCAATAGAAAGGATGTCCTTTGAAAACTTATAAGGATGTTCTCTTGTATTTCAAATGCATCTACATTCATAATATCCATGGTGTTCTATAAGTTTCTTCATTCTATGAAAGGACCTGAATGAGCTAAAATTCTTAAATTCTTGTAGCCTTGACCCACTTCATCAGTGATACTGTTTTCATAACTCTGTATAATAGTATCTATGAATTGCATAGATACAGAACTACTCATGTGTTCTTCTGTCTTTATGGAACAGTGTTTGAACACTCTGTTCCTGATATTTTATCAATTTGCTCTTGGATTATGTTGTATGCTTATGTATTTTTCTGCTGTATTTTCAGTGTGTTAATAACATCCATATTTCTATAAACTTTTTTATTTGATATATATTTAATTCTCTTTCTATCCATATTACCATTCACACTCCCTATTTAATACATTCTTATTATGATTTTGCACTACTCTAACTACTCTCAGATTCTCCCCAAATCCATGTGCACCCAATTCCACACCCTGTCTTTTTCTCTTTCATTAATAAGAAAAATTCACGACAAACCAAACAAGACAATAATTAAATAAGCTCAATCTCTCACACATGCACACATAAAGCACAAAACACAAAGTTGTAAATCAAAGTATAAAAGAAAAGTCCAACAAGACAAGAAGAAAATATAAAGAAAAATAGCAGCACAGAACCTTACCATCTCTGCTCAGCTCCATATTCTGGCCCACAACTCTGGCAGCCTTCATGGAGTCCAGGTTTATACTAGGGACCTCAGCATTTTAAAGCCTCCAGGTTGCACTATCTTCTCTGTGCTTCATATTCCAACCCACAGCTTCAGCAGAAGACTTCTGCTTTACCAAATGTGAGGTTTGTTCTAGGAACCTTAGCATCCCCTTCACTCAGATCCATATTCCAGCAAACAGCTTTGGTAGGTCTTAGGGACCCCAGATAAGACTCTGCCCACTGCTGGCTAACAGTCCTTAAAGCCTGCCCTACAGCCCCAGAATGTACTCCCTCCCCCTGGATCCATATTCCATCTCACACCTTAGGCCGAAGACTTCTCTTTTCCCCAGGCCAGGCTGGTTCTAGGGACCCAGAGTAAGACACTGCCCACTGCTATCCAACACTCACCAAACCTGGCTCAACAGCCCCCAGCTGCACACCACCTGCACTCCCCATACCAGCCCACAACTTCCGCAGAAAACTTCTGCTTTACTGCAGCCTATGCTGTGCTAGGAATCCCAGACACCAAGCAGATACCCAGAACACAAGAGGCCACACAGGTTATTGGAACCACAGAGGCCAGGGTGGCATCCAAATTCCAGAGGTCTTGCAGGCCACAAAACTTCACTGGAAACACCCTACTGGACCTATAAACTGCCTAGTCACCAGAATCCCTGGCCACTTAGGCCAGAAGACCAGAGGAAACAGAAACCAAGAAACAAAACACCCATTCAATAAAGACAAAGTCAGGAATTAACATCTAAACTTATAACCAATGCAAACCTAGATGCCTAATTGCTAGTATAAGAATACAATCAACAACAGAAAGGGCAATAAGGCACCACCAGATACCAGCTACCCTATAACAGAAAGACATGAACATTCCAAAGGTGCTGAAGCATAAGAAAGCAACCTTAAAAACAACTTTATGAAGATGATACAGGAAAGAGGGAAATAAAAAATCCCTTGAGGAAAAGACAATCAAAAAATTGGAGGAAATGGATAAATTCCTTAAAAAATGCCAAGGAATCCAGTAAAATATAAACAAACAGGTGAAGGAAACTGTTCAAGACCTGAAAATGGAATGAGAAGCAATAAAGAAAACAGAGATAGAGGGAATTCTGGAAATGGAAAATCTGGGGAAGTGAACAGAAACTACAGATGCAAGCATCACCAAAAGAATTCAAGAGATGGAAGACAGAATTTCATGTGTTGAAGATACAATACAAGAAATATATTCACTGGTCAAAGAAAATGTTATATCTAAAAAATTCCTAACACTAAACATCGAGGATATTTGGGAACCTATGAAAAGACCAAGCTAAGAATAATAAGAATAGAAAAAGAATACCAGCTTACATGGTCAGAAAATAAATTCAATAAATTCATAGAAGAAAATTTTCCTAACCTAAAGAAGGACATGCCTATACAGATACAAGAAGCTTACAGAACACCAAAGAGATTGGACCAGAAAAAAATGTCTGCATGCTACATAATAATCAAAACACTGAACATACAGAACAATGTTCTAATACAACTATTAGAAATTCAAACGGGAAAAAAAACAAGTAACATATAAAGGCAGACCTATTAGAATACACCCAACTTCTTAATGGAGACTCTAAAAGTCAGAAGGATCAGGAGAGATGTTATGTAGACTCTAAGAGAATGATGATGCAAGCCAAGATTACTATATTCAGCAAAAAGCTGAATCACCATAGATGGAGAAAACCAGATATTTCATGACAAGTCAAATTAAATAATATCTATGCACAAACTCAGCACTAGAGAAGGTACAGGAAGCAAAACTCGAACCAAAACTCCAAGGAGGTTAATTATACCCACTAAAATATAGAAATAGATAATCTCATACCAACAAAAACCAAAGAATGGAAACACACACACACACACACACACACACACACACACACACACACAAACACCATCAACAATGAAATAACAGGAATTAACAATCATTGGTCATTATTAATGGACTCAATTCCCCAATAAAAAGACAATAGGTAAGAGAATGGATATGAAAACAGGATCCATCCTTTTGCTGTATACAAGAAATGCACATCAACACCAAATATAGACATTAGTTCTGAGTAAAGGGTTGGGAAAAGGTGCCTACATAAAAAATGGAGAGATCTCAACCCTAAGGAAATAGAAATGGCCATTAAAAGTCCTACAGCTGATAAATGATTTTAGTAATGTGGCATGATGCATGATTAACTCAAAAACATCAGTATTCCTCCTATATACAAATGATAAACGTGCTGAGAAAGAAATCAGAGAAATATCACCCTTGACAATAGCCGCAAATAGTATAAAATACATTGGGTTAACTCTAACTAAACAAGTGAATGACCTGTAGCATAAAACTTTAAATCTCTGAAGAAAGAAATTAGAGAAGATATCAGAAAATGGAGAGATCTCCCATTCTCATGGATAGGTAGGATTAACATAGTAAAAATGAGAATGCTACCAAAAGCAATCTACAGATTCAATGCAATCATGATCAAAATCCCAACACTGTTCTTCACAGACTTGGGGAGATCAATACTTAATTTTATATGGAAAAACAAAAAACCTATGATAGCTAAAAAAAATCCTGTATAATAAAGCAACCTCTGGAGTCATGATGATCCCTGACCTCAAACACTACTATTGAACTACAGTAATAAAAACAGTATGGTACTGGCATAAAAACCGACTTGTGGACCAGTGGAATTGAATTGAAGACCATGACCTTAATCCACACACCTATGAACATATGATTTTCAACAAAGAAGCCAAAATTGTACCATGGAAAAAAAGCATCTTCAATAAATGGTGCAGGCATAACTGGATGTCAACATGCAGAAGATTGCAAATAGATCCATACCTGTCACCATGCAACAAAACTCAAGTCCATGTGGATCAAAGATCTCAACATAAATCCAGTTACACTGAACATGATAGATGAGAACATAGGAAGTAGTCTTGAATTCATTGGCACAGGAGACCTCTTCCTAAATATAACACCAGTAGCACAGACACTGAGAGCAACAATTAACAAGTGGGACCTCCTGAAACTGAGAAGCTTTTGTAGAGCAAAGGACACGGTCAAGAAGACAATATGACAGCCTACAGAATGGGAATAGATCTTCACCAACCTCACATTTGACAGACGGCTGATCTCCATAATATATAAAGAACTCAAAAAGTTAGACTTTCAAAATACTGAACAATCCAATTAAAAATGGGCTTCAGAGATTAACAGAGAATTCTCAACAGAAGAACTTCAATGGCTGAAAGGCATTTAAGTAAATGCTCAGTATCCTTAGTTATCAGGGAAATGCAAATCAAAACAACTCTGAGACACCATCTTACACCTGATAGAATGGCTAAGTTAACAACACTGAAGACAGCTTATGTTGGAGAGGATGTGGAAGATGGGGAATACTCCTCCACTGTTGGTGGGAATGCAAACTTGAACAGCCACTCTGGAAATCAATATGGTGCTATCTCAAAAAATTGGGAATAAGTCTTCCTCAAGGCCCAATTATACCACTTTTGGGCATATACCCAAGGAATGCTCAATCTTACCACAAGGACACATGCTCAACTGTGTTCATATCAGCATTATTTTTTAAAGTCAGAACTTGGAAACAACCTAGATGCACCTCAACTGAAGAATGGATAAAGAAAATATGGCACATAGACACAATGGAGTACTACTGAGGAGTAAAAAACAATGATAACACCAGGCAATGGTGGCACATGCCTTTAATCCCAGACCTTGGGAGGTAGAGGCAGGCAGATCTTTGTGAGTTTGAGGCCAGCCTGGTCTACAGAGCGAGATCCAGGAAAGGCACAAAGCTACATAGAGAAACCCTGTCTTGAAAAACCAAAATAACAAAAACAAAAACAAAATACCAAACCAAAACAAACCAAATGAAAACAAAACAAAACAAAACAATGATGTCATGAAATTTGCAGGCAAATGGATGGAGCTCAAATCATCATCCTGAGTGAGGTAACCCAGACTCAGAAGGACAAACATAGTATGTACTCACTCATAAGTGGATACTAGATGTGAGGGAAGGGATGGCCACACTGCAATCCACAACTCCAGACAGGCCAGCTAACAGGGAAAGACCCTAGGAGGGACACATGAATGGCCCAGCATAGGAAAAGTGGATGAGATCTAAATGAGTGGACTGGGAGTGTGGTGGGGGTGGCAAAGGGTGAGGAGTGGGGGATGTGAACATAGGGAAATGGGAGGGTTGAGCTGGAATAGGGACAGAGTTGAAGGTCAGGGAGGAAGATACCATGATAGACGAGGACATCATGGGAATGGGAAGAGGCAGGGAGTTGGAGTGGCTCTCAGGAATCCACAAGGATGACCCCACCTTGGCCTGGTGGCAGTGTTCCAGAGGGTTCCTGGACTGGTCTACTCTGATGACAGGTCTAGGGAATACCCTAACTGTCATCATAGAGGCTTTGTCCAGTGACTGATGGAGGTAGATGCAGAGATCCATGGCCAGACACCAGGCTGAGTCTGGGAATCCAATCAATGAGATGGAGGAGGGATTCTGCAGGTGGAGAACATCGAGATCATGATAGGAAGACAGGCAGAGATGACCGGCCACACTATGGAAGCCCATGAACTGTGGACTGGTGGCTGTGGAGCCCCCATGGGACTTTACTAGGCCCTCTGGATATGGAAGATTGTTATTTGGCTTGAACTTTTTGTGGGGCACTCAGGCAGGGGGATTGGGATCTGTCCCTGGTGTATGGACAGGCTTTTGGGAGTCCAGTGTCTGTGGTGTGATGCCTCAGTGCAGTGGTAAGGGGCTTGGACCTGCCTAGGTTCAGTGTGCTCGGCTCTGCTGACTCCTTATGGGAGACCTAGGGTGGCTTGGGAGGGATGGCTGGGGTTGGGAGGAGAGAGGAAATGCAAACTATGGGTTGTATGTAGAGTGAGTAGAAAATTTCCTAATAAAGAAAAAAGAAAAAAAAAGTAAAGAGCTCTCATACCAGCAACTTAACAGTACATCTGAAAGCTTTAGAACAAAAAAGAAGCAAGAACACCCAAGGAGAGTAGATGGCAAAAATAATCAAATTGCAGACTGAAATCAATAAAATAGAAACAAAGAGAAGAATACAGAGAATCAATGAAACAGAGTTGGTTTTTTGAGAAAATCAACAAGATAGAAAAATGACTATCCAAACCAATTAAAAGGTAGAGAGAGAATACCCAAATTAACAAAATCAGAAATGACAAGGGGAGGGCACCAAGATAATAACAACAGACTCCAAGGAAATTCAAAGAATCATTAGGTCATACTTTAACAACCTGTACTCCACAAAACTGGAAAATCTAATTGAAATGGATATTTTTCTTGAGAGATAGAACTTATCAAAATTAAATCAAGATCAGATAAACAATTTAAATAGATCTGTAACCCCTAAGGAAATAGAAGCAATCATTAAAACTCTCCCAACCAAAAAAAGCCCAGTGCCAATAGAAATTGAAGGAAAATTGCTAAATTCATTTTGAGGTTATGGTCACCCTGATATCCAAATCACCGAAAGAGTCAACAAAGAAAGAGAATAACAGACCAATTTCAATTTTGAATATAGATGCAAATATAATAAAATTCTTGCAAATAGAATCCAAGAATATATCAAAAATTTCATCCATCATTATCAAGTAGACTTCATCCCAGAGATTTAGGGATGTTTCAACATAAAAAATCTGTAAATATAATCAACATATAAACAAACTGAAAGAAAGAAATTGTATATAATCATCTCAGTGGATACTGAAAAATCCTTTGACAAAATCCAATACACTTCATGAAAAAAGTCTTAGAGAGATTAGGGATACAAGGCACATACTTATTCATCACAAGGCAATTTATACCTATAGCCAACATTAAAGTAAATGGAGAGAAACTCAAAGAATTTTCACTAAATTCAGGAAGAAGACAAGGTTGTGCACTTCCTCCATTATTGTTCAATATAGTACTTGAAGTTCTAGCTAGAGCAATAAGACAACTGAAGGAGATAAAGGGCATACATATGGAAAGGAATTATTGAAAGTATCATTATGTGCAGATGATATGACAGTATACAGAATTGACCCCAAAATTCTACCAGGGGAATCCTACAGCTGATAAACATCTTCAGCAATGGCTGAATACAAGTTTCATTAAAAAATTAAGTAGCTCTCTTCTTTACAAATTACAAAGTGTTTGAGAAAGAAACCAGGGAAACAACACCCTTCCCAATAACCATAAACAATATAAAATCTTTTGTGGTAACCGTAAATAAGCAAGTGAAAGACTTGCTTAGCATAAACTTCAAGTATTTGAAGAAAGAAATGAAGACTATATAAGAAGATGCAAAGATTTCTCATGTTCATGGGTCAGTAGGTTCAACATAGGAAAACATGGCCATTTTACCAAAAGCAATCTACAGATTCAGTGCAATCCATGTCAAAATTTTATCACAATTCCACGCTTTACAGAGTTGAAAGGACAAGACTCAATTTTATGACAAAGCAAAAACCTGGGATAGGTAAAACAATAGTGTACAATATAAGAACTGCTGGAAGTATCACCATCTCTGATTTAAAACCCTATTACAGAACTATAGTAGCAAAACCCATAAGGTATTAGCATAAAAACAGATAGGTTGATCAATGGAATCTAATGGAAGACCCAGACATAAATCCACACACCTATGGACACCTGAATTTTGATAAACACCAGAGAGACACAATGGAAAAAAGAAACCATAGTCTACAAATGGTACTGATCTCATTGGATGTCTGTATGCAGAAGAATGCAAATAGATCTATAATCATCATCTTGTATAGAACTCAGGTCCAATGGATCAAAGACCTCAACATAAAAGCAGACTCATGGGAAAGAAACCAGATTCACTGAACTTTACAGAAGAGAAAGTGGGGAGTAACCTTGAACCCACTGGCACAGGCCTACAAAAGGGAAAAGGTTTTCACCAACTCCGCACCAAATACAGGGCTTATATCCAAATGATATAACAAATGGCAGAAACTACACATCCACAAACTAAATAATCAAATGAAAAAATGAAGTCCAAAACTAAATAGAGTATTCTCAATAGAGGAAACCAGAATGGCTGAGAAACACTCAGACAAATGTTCAACATTCTTAGTCTTCAGGCAAATGCAAACCAAAAAGATTTTTGATATTCCATCTTACACCAGTCAGAATGGCTAAGTTCAATCACACAAGTGACTACTTATGCTAGTGAAGACACAGAGCAGGGGGAACACTGCTGTGCTGGGGGAAGTGAAAATTTGTACAGCCACTATAAAATCAATATAGTGATTCCTCAGAAAATTGGGAACTGACCTACCTCAAGACCCACATATGCCACTCTTGGGCATAAACCCAAAGGATGCTCCATCCTCCCATAAAGAAACTTGCTCACCCTTGATCACAGCAGTGCTATTCATAATAGCTAGAAACTGGAAACCATCTAGATATATCTCAACCAAAGCCTGAATAAGAAAATGTGGTACATTTACAGAAAGGAATATTATTCATCTGTTAGGAAAAAAAGGCACCATGAAATTTACTGGTAAGTGGATGGAAGTAGGAAAAAAACATACTTTGTAAGGCAGTCCAGAATCGGAAAAAAGACAAGCAGGATATTTACTCACTTATAAGTGAACATTAACTGTTAAGGATAATCATATTACAATTCACAGACCCAGAAAGGCTAAGTAACAAGGACTCTTGAGGTGACAAATGCATCTCCCTGAGAAAGGGAAATGTAATTGATTTTTGTGGCTGTACTGGGGGCAGGTGGGGAAGAGAATGGGAGAGATCAGGTGCAGAGTGAGGGACACAGGGAGAGAGTTTGAGGAAAGACTATTGGAACAGGTGGATATATAGGGAACTATGTGGAAATCTGGTGCAGTGGATACTTTCTGGAACCTATGAGGGCAACCCTTGAGAGGACACCTAGTAACGAAGGATATAGAAACTAAACTGGCCATCTTATTTCACCAGGCTAGGCTCTCATTGGTGGGAACTGGATACCAATCTAGCCACCAAACTTTCCACCCACAACTTGCCCTGCCAACAAGCTGTGCTGGGGCAATAGTGGCCCAGAGCTTATGGAATAGCCAATCAGTGACTGATCTGTCTTGAGGCTCAAGTCATGAGAAACAGCCCATGCTTGACACTGCCTGGATGACCAGGAACATGAAGCTGAATGCTCATAGACCTAGATGAGAACCAAACACTACTGAAAAGAAAAAAAGAAGGAAATAAATAAAGAAAAAGTCAATGAAATTATTTCTAATCATATTCTGATATAATCATTGGCTGGTGGCTAACTTAATCATCATCAGGAAGATTTACTCCAGCAGCTGATGAGATGCAGAGACCCACAGCTAAATTATAGGAAGTTTGGTAAACTACACACAAGAGGAGGAGGAAGGATTGTAGGAGCCAGAGAGGTTGAAGTCACCAGGAGATCATGGCCTGAAGAATCACATAAACAGGGCTCATAGGGGCTCACAGAAACGGTAGCAGCAATCAGGGAGCCTCTGTGGGTCTGTGCTAGGCCTTCGGAATGCATGCTGTGTTTTTTTTAGTTTGAGATGTTTTTGAGAAGTGGGGGTATCCATGACTCTTTTTGCCTGCACATGGGACTCGTTCATCCTACTGGGTTGCCTGGTCCAGCCTTGATATGAGAGTTTATGCTCAATCTTATGTTTAGAAGGAATGGAGCTGGAAAAATAGCTGAGAGCTTACATCTGATCTACAGGCATGATGGAGACAGAGAGAGTGAGAGAGAGAGGGGGAGAGGGAGAGAGAGAGAGGAGAGGGAGAGAGAGAGAGAAATGGGAATGACGCAGACTTTTGAAAGTGCCATTCCTACTCTTCAATTACAGACCTCCTTCAATAAGGCCACATGTGATCCCAATCCTTCCCAAAGAGTTCCACAACTGTAGACCAAGTATTCAAACATATGCGCCTATGGGGTCCTTTTTCATTCAACCTACCACACATGCCTCTGCTGAGCCCTCACGGACTCTTAACAGTCTGAAATTGAAAACCATTTAAATGTCTTCTTTTATAAGTTGTTTCGTCATAGTGCCTTTCCATAGCAAAAGAGAAGAAACGGAGACAAAGCACATGGTGACATGAAGCATAGTTCACTGGTGTGAGAAGAGTGGTTTTCTGTAGACAGTCATGTCCACACTGGTTCAAGAATAAAAACAGGTATGAATTTCAATATCAATAGCATGTTATTTCAGTGGGAAAATGATATACAACGTGTTGTTTTATAACAGTTGGAGGGAAGAAAACTGATTGTCTTTACAGATGTGAACTAATTGCAGTTAACTTATAGATATTTTTCATTTGCTTGGACATTGCAGATGTGGAAAGCTGTGATGTTTTCTGCACGATTGACATGTACCTGTCTCATTGGAAATCTCATTCTCTGGGCATTGCTTGCAGTCAAAGCAACAGGCAGCCTTACCCTCTTGGTGGGTTTTCCTCAATACAGGATGACAGCTCTCACTGCATACAGACTGAGGAATCTGAGAATAATAAATGAATGATAGCAAAGGGCCATGTTTTATGCAATCTGCAATAGAATGTTTTGGAATATATAACTGTTAATATTTATGAATGCAGATCATTGAGATTTTTGTTGCTAAAGTGAGTCATTCACAGGCCCATGTGGTAAATGCTTAACACTAATGACATCACTTTGTTGGAAAATTGTTGAAAAATTATGAGATGAGGCATAAAAGTAAGAATTTAGGTCATTGGTAACATGTCTTGTTGAAACTACAAACCTATTGTCTCTTGATTCCTGGGTAGAAAGGCAAAAAAATTTTTTTCTTCCATGATAAGTATTCATCTTGTCTTCCACAGTAGTGGTTCATCTCAGAACCATCGTGGAAACCAGTCTAGGAGAACTATTCTGAAAGGTTTTCTACATTAGGTTACTTGAGGTGAAAAAACCTCTCTGAAATGGGTGAACTCGAGTTATTGGTCCTGGTCCCTAATTAATGTAAAGGAAGCAAGAAGCAAGGATGTTAACAGTAGCTTTCAGCTATGTCTGCATCCTGACTGTTGATGCAAGGTGAACAACTATCTCTACCACCTTAAAACATGACATCCTGCAGTGAATGAATATACCCTGAAAGAGTGACCCAAGGAAGACCTCCCATACTGTTTGTTAAGTAGTTTTTTTTGGAACAGCAAAATAAACAACTAAGACATCTAAATATTTCCATCATGTTCTTCTATCTTGACAGGGGTTTAGAAGCAAAAGGCCAACTGACCATTGGCTGAAAACTTTCAAGATGGGATCAAAATAAATCTTTTGTCAGATGATCTGTGATAATGATGAAAATCCATATTAAATAAAATGGCAGATTGGAAAATAAATAGTTCATCCAGAAAAATTAGATATGAAGAGAAGTTTTTATTTTGGTGGTTATTATGTGTCTATAAATGGGTCTTATGTAGGTATAAATATGTTTTTGAAATTTACATACAGGTCAAAAATAGCGAAGTAAGATGAAACACACTTCTGTTAATCCTGTGGCCCTCTGTATCATGTAAGAAGATAAGGACAATTTCTGGCCCTCTGGAGCATTTGGAGAAAATGTTCCTACTTTTGTATTTATCCGAAGACCTTTTGGGAAATTCCAAAAATTGAGAATGTCATATTCTGCATGTGATTTCCTTTTCCAATCCAGAACCACCTTGTTTCCAGCATGGTTGATGAATTTAGTGTTCTTTAAAAAATGGTGAACCTGGAAGATATGCATGCTGTTATGCTACATGAACTCCAGAGACATACAACAGAGGCAGAATTAGGCAACATCTCTTCGTGATTTTAATCCCTATTGTGAAAAGCACCTTTAATACAGGTATCAGTCATATCAATCAAGTTATATCCAAGGATAATGGAAACATCACTATGGTTCTAAAATATTCCAATTAGTTCCATTAGAAAACTTAGAACCAAGCACTCCCAAATCATATATGTGCATGGAGCAAAATCCCACCTTCTTTTAAAATATAGTTATACCTCAGCATGAGAGATGGCTTTGATGTTAAGAGCACTGACTGCTCTTAGAGAGAACTGGGGTTCAATTCCCAGAACCCACAGGGCAGCTCACAACCATCTGTAACTCCAGTTCCAGGGGATGTGACCCCCTCACCCAGACATAGATGCATTAAAAACACTAATTTCATAAAATAAAATAAACAAAAGTAAAAGTATAGTCACTTCCAATTATGTTTTGAAAATATTTAGAGTTTCACTACGTAAAATAATAGATTTTATGAGTGTTCATTTATGTAACATAAGCATTTTAGAAGTATCCATGTCCATTGTTGCAATTCTTTGTCTGTGTGTTTTCTGTTGTGTGAAATCCCTGGGGTTAATGGACATTTCATATTGAAGAATTTACCCTGGAAATATTGTATGACTCCTTGCAATAAAACTACATATCGACTTAAAACAGATTCTTCCTTGCATAGTCTCTATCGTAGATTTTGAGAAAATAAACTAAACTATGTATTGTCTAGTTTTAGTGCATTTATAAACCCTTAGAGTGGCATCTTGCTGATGTTATAATACCACAGGAGTGACATTACCTGCCATGGGAAGAATACCATCTCTTATCCTTTTCCATGAGATTGAAATTGTACTTGACTGAGAGTCATCTCATGTAGACTGGGTCACAGCATACACTGCATTGTACACATAATATCTCTCTTCACTCATGGCCATGACAAATATGTTCCCTGGCAAGAATCCCAAGGAGGCATTAAGCAGACAGTTATCCACCTTTTTACAATCTTCCCTCAAAAAGGAGCAATTGAAGAATGAGTGCCATAATACATGAAGATAAATGTCTTATGGGTATTTGTAAGGATTGGCTTTCTGGATGAAGTCTGTAAAACTAATAATCTCTGTAGCTGGAGAGTTTTCTCTCTGGGTTCCGCCAAGCCCTGGCAGTCTGACAACCCACTTATAAAATAAATACACAGATGCTTATATTATTTAAACTGTTTGGCCTAATGGCCCAGCCTTCTAGTTATATAGTTCTTACATCTTTAATTAACCCATTTCTATAAATCTATACTTTGCCATGTGGCTCGTGGCTTGCCGGAATCTTCACATGCTGCTTTTCATGGTGGCAGCTGGCAGTGTCTCCTTGCCTCTGCCTTCCACTTCCCAGAATTCTTTTATCTGCTTGTCGTGCCTATACTTCCTGCCTGGACACTGGACAATTAGCATTTTATTTATACAGAGTGATATCCACAGCACTTCCCCTTTTCTTTTCTTTTTTAAAAAGGTTTTAACTTTCATATAGTAAAATTACATATGACAAAACAGTTATCTAGCAAGATTTATAGTTACAATGTCTAGTCTATTTATAATATCTAGTCTATTTGTATTTGGCAAAACTAAAGAAGATATTCTATCTCTCCTATATTTGTGAGTCTAAGGTTTCATATCTAACTTATCTTTTGTCATAACTGAGGAACAATCTAGTCTTCAACTACATCAAGATCTTCAAACACTTAAAGACCTACAGCATATGGCATTTAAAATATATTTTAAAAATTTAGACTTTCTGTTCAGTGAGACATGACTGCTCCTGGCAGCACCAATTTACTTCAGAGAGGAGAATGGGCATCAAAGACATTCTATATGGAGTTTATCTTCTTGGCAAAAATAGCCATTTGGGCAAGAAACTGTTCTTGCCTGGACTACTTGATTGACTAGACCTGCAGGACCCATAGGAAGGTAACCACTGAACTTTGCTTGGCAAAATGGTCCTTCAGGTTCATGCTTCACAGATGAAACTTTCGGAAATTCTACAGGACATAGAGAGAAATGACTGAGAGAATCTAGGCCTGTGGGTTGAAGACAGATGCCCCAAATTTACAAAGCAACATTAGGTGACTGTCCAGGCTAATAGTTGTCTCTGTCTAACCTGCAAGACTTCTGAAAGTTGTTTGTGTCCTTCTTCCAGTTCTTGGATAATATTATATCCTTCTGGGGTCTTTGATGTAGTTGAAGATTACCTGTCTATCTGAAATATATCTATATATACCTAGAAAACTTAACTAACATGCTACAAGTTTGACTATCATAGAAGACTAATTAATCTGTATTTCTTAATTATCCATTACAACCTAAATGAGTTACATAAACATAATACCTCAAATGAGATTATATATACAGTATAACAAAATTAACTTCAAATTTGTATCAATAAACTAACATCCATAGCAATGTAAAACAATTCAAACACATTTTAGCTCTGTAAAAGCACCTTCATTAATCTATCCTTTTATCCTATCATATCTATACTATATCCCCTTTTCTTCTTTAGAAAGAGATCACATTTATAATCAATCTGATTTAAATAAAAACACCTTTTTTTTCTCTCTCCCACACCAGAGGGCTCTTTTGATATAGGACATAAGAATCTCTTAACTTTTTTTAAAGCAATATGTTTGGGTTTAGAGAAGGAGCAAGCCAATTCCATCTCCAAAGCCAGCTTGGTATATTAGGGAATTTGGGCGTAGCATCTCTTACTACTTCCTGCTGAAGGGGGAACTGTATATTATGAGGACACAAAGAAAATTTTAGGCTTATAGGGTAGTCCGTGAGGCTGTATTGTCTGAGCCAGTTGCCTTGAAACCATTCTGGATGTTAGATCATCTGGGCCATGGTGTCATCAGAGAACTTTCAGGGGATCTTGCCTGGTCAAAACTGTTGTATCTTAATCTGGAACAAATCCATAGCCTCTTGCTTTTTGTGGAAACAAATGCAGGGCCTCCTTTCCAAAGCAACATATTCTTAGATCCAAATTTTGAAGTCAAGTTACCTTTAAAATATCCATATTGGTTTAACACAACAGCTTTTATGATCAAATGTTTTTCTGCAGTTAAAAATCCCAAAGACAATACAATCCAGATTCTCTGTGTAATATTCATCTTTATGTGGTTTATTTTTTTATATTAATTCTACTGTCTCTTTAAAGACTTTATTTTTAAAGCTATGTATTTATTTATATAACTGTATATATCACCTTTTTTGTCTCTTTCAAGTTTAGGTATATTTTACACACACTGTAAACTATTATATCTGAATCTGTCTTATTGTGAATCCATTGTTTTAAACTGCAGCATTTGTAAGACTGAAAGGGTGCTATGGCTTCTGGCTCCGCCAACCTCAGCTTCTAAAAGCAGTGGTAAATTTACCACCAGCTCTAGGAGCCATCATGGGTATATGCTTTTATCCAAGCAGTGTGAGTACATGGTGGCTGCTTTATGTAGGCTTAAACTAAGTTTCTATCATTTTATTTACCAATAAAGACTGAGAAGTCAGATGTGAGAGTGAAAATCTATTAGATCAGAGAGACCAAAGAGCATCCATCTGAATTTCCTGTTTGACTAGAGACCCAGCAACAGACACGTCTCTCCATTCATCCCAAAGCAAAACAAAGAACCAAATTCCATGTCCCACACTACCCCTTCCTGTGCTGTCTCTCTATCTGTATTCCTGATTCATCAGAACCCTCTATGGCTAATCCCAATCAAATATTTGCAGGCTCTACCCCACTGAACCAAGGTTGATTTTACTTAATTAATGCATACACACTACAGAGTGATTGATATCCTGCAGGAATACAGGCAATGTTCAGATGTATTATAGTGGTATGACTGCTCCACCCTTCCTTCCCCTTCTCTTTCTTCTAAGCTACAAAAATATACATGTATCAACTGTGTCTGCTTTATTTCCCTATCCATGAAGAGTTACTCAAGCTTGCTCTTTTCCTCACAGACGGCTGATATGTCACCAAGCAGAGATGACATCATGTCTTATCCCATCACCTTCACTCACCTGTGGAAATTTGTAAAGATCCAGCAGTGTCCCTACGTATTCAGATATTGCCCATGATGGTCCTGTAAGTACAGCAGCTGACATGCCATCTCTTGTACACCTATATTTAGGGATGCCATAGCCAGGGCCTGAAAGTGAGCCAAAAAGAGCTGCCAGAGTGGCCCTTTGACCATTTGGGACATTATGTACCCCAAATCCCAGGGATGTTTTAGGTAAAAGATAGGGATTACTGTTGATCTCCTCAATGGCAAACATCATGGCCAAAATACATTGGTAGTTCCTCAACTTGAACCTGTACAGAAGGTAGAGCAATATTTAGGAGAAAGACTTACATACAACCATAACATATGTGCAAGCAAATTGAAAATAGATTTTTTCATACAATATAATCTGATTACAGTTTTCCCTCCACTAACTCCTACAGGTTGCCCTCAATTCCCCTCTTGCTCAAATCTATACCCTTTCTTCCTCTCTCTTATTAGAAAACAAACAGGGCTGGAGAGATGGCTCAGAGGTTAAGAGCACTGACTGCTCTTCCAGAGGTCCTGAGTTCAATTCCCAGCAACCACATGGTGGCTCACAACCATCTGTAATGAGATCTGGTGCCCTCTTCTGGCCTGCAGTCATACATGCTGTATACATAATAAATAAATAAATCTTTAAAAAAATGCTACTCACATCACCAGTGAGGCTACCTGGAAAACGGGACCCCAAGAAAGACATGGAGAGGTGGATGAGATCTGCATGGACAGCCTGGACATGAGTGGGAGCAGTGAGGGGCGAGGGGCGAGAGAAAGAGAGCAGGAGATCCTAGCTGGATCGGGAAAAGGGAGGGAGAACAAGGAATGGGAGACCATGGTGAATGAAGACCACATGAGAAAAGGAGGAGACAAAAAGCTGGAGAGGCCCACAGAAATCCACGAAGATGCCCCCACGAAGGACTGCTGGCAGTGGTTGGGAGACAGCCGGGACTGGCCTACTCTGGTGATGGGATGGCCAAACACCCTGATAGTTGTGTTATAAGCCCCATCCAAGGACTGAGGAATCTGGATGCAGACATCCACATCTGGGCCCCTGGTGGAGCACTGGGAGTCTAATTGGTGAGAAAGGGGAGGGTTTATGTGAGCGAGAATTGTTGAGACCAAGGTTGGATAAAGCGCCGGGACAGATGACCAAATGAATGGAAACACATGAACTATGAACCAAAGGCTGAGGGGCCCCCAACTGGATCAGGCCCTCTGAATGGGTGAGGCAGTTGATTGGCTTGATCTGCTTGGGAGGCATCTAGGCAGTGGTACCAGGTCCTGGGCTCATTGCATTGGTTGGCTGTTTGAAGCCTGGGACTTATGCAGGGACACTTGGCTCAATCTGGAAGGAGGGGACTGGACCTGCCTGGACTGGGTCTATTGGGTGGATCCCAGTCCTCGGGGGAGACCTTGATCTGGAGGAGGTGGGAATGGGGGGTGTGCTGGGGGGAAGGGTAGGGGGGCAGGAGAGGAGAGAATGAGGGAATCTGTGACTATTATGTGGAACTGAATAGTATTGTAAAATAAAAATAAATAAATAAATAAAAATAAATAAATAAATTCCAGTTCCAAAAAAAAAACAAAAAGAAAAACAAAATTTCATTCACTGATTCGAATGCTTATTAAAAAATTTTGTAATTTTTCCCATGTTGTAATAAAAAGAAAAATGCATTTCTAAGAAAAAAGAAAACAAACAGGTATAGAAAATCATGATAAATTAAAATGAAAACAAACATGTCAAAATTGGATAAAATAAATAAACAGAAGAAAAAATCCAAAGAAAAAAGACAAGAAACACAGGGAGGAAAAGACACATATTTTCATACACAGAAAATCATGAAAAGAAGTAATCAGAAACAGTAATTGTGCACAAAAGTCATGAAATCTTAAAAATTTAACATCCACAAATGCCATTAAGTTTATTTTTTGTTTTCCCTCTACTACTGAGCATGGGGCCTGACCTTAAGAATTGTTTGTATACCCAGGGAGACTTCCTTGAAAAAAACTAGTTATTGTATTTGCAACTGGTTAGTGATGGAGGCTTGTGACAACTTGGAGTTGGCTTCTGTATTAAAGATGAGAGCTTGTGTTCACTACCTCTCTCAGTGCTGGCAACCCATCTGTTTTAGTGGTGCAGGCCTTGGGCATCCTTCCCAGTCTCTTGAGTTCATATGTGTATCAGTCCTGCTATGTTTAGAAAGTCTTATATCCTCAGTGTCTTCGACTTTCTCTGACTCGTATAATCTTTCCACCTCCTCTTCTATCGGGTTCCCTGAGACCTGAAGGAAGGGACTTTAAGAAGACATCTCATTTAGGACTGATTGTTCCACAGCTGAAGGGAACATCTCTGATGATAACCGAGTGACACAATGATCTATGAATATTGCAGAATATCCTTAGGAGACATTACATTGCTACATGTCTTTAGCAAAACAATAGTACTTAGTTTCCCCCTGGTTCCATGGCCTATCTTGTTTCAAGTTTTTGACATTCTGTGAAGGGTTGGGTTCCATCTCATGGAGTGAACTTAAAATTCAATCAGATAGTGGTTGTTTAGTCCCACAAGCTTTGAGCCATTTTGCACCAGTATATCTTACAGGCAGGACATCGTTAGAGATTGGAGTGTCTATAGTTAGGTTGTTGTTTACCTCCATGCATTCTCCCTGCAGACTACCCTCCAGTTACATGAACACTAGTGTATAGGAGCAAAGATTTTAGGTAGGCACTAGCTCAACTTCTCCATGTTCAATGAGACCTGTGGTGTTGTCTTTATCAATGGGACTTTACCATCAATTTGTGGAGAGCAACCAATAACTTTGGCAGTAGCCTGGGGTGTTTGGGCGTTTGCAAGGGGGGGGCTGTTTGATAACAATTCAATAATTCTTCCCCAAACTGGAAGTTTTGCCTGTTGGTGAGAAATATTTGGTTGGTAAGAAAAATGGGCTTTCTCTCCCATTTTTTGGTGATTTCCTTGAGATTTCTTTCATATGTGTATATATTTTAAGAAGCTGCTACTTTATTAAATTCCTATATGACTTAAGAGGCTCTTTGTTTTATTTATTTGCTTTTATGCTAATATGTTGTCTATTTTAGAGAAAATTTAATGGGCTACAGAGATGAACGCATATTTTTTTTTGTTTTTGGTTGGAATGTTCTATAGATATATGTTAAATCTATTTGATTTTTCAGAACTCCAAATATAAAGCTCCACAAAAGAAACTTCCTATGTTATAAAAGAATAGTGATAGTTAATATACCGAACCAAGAAAGAAAATGGAAAGCTACAAATGTGAATGATCAAGTTTTATTTAAAGGGAACCCATCAGAATATCAACAGATTCTTTCAGTAGATACTAGAAAGCCAGAGTAGATTGGGATGATATTCTACAAGTTATGGAACAATTCCAATACTCCCCAGACTACTATACCCACCAAACTATCAATCATAATGATAGAGAAAGGTAAACTTTTCATGATAAAACGTGGTTGAAGAAAATTATGGTCAATAGACCCATTTGCAAAAGGCAAATGAAGGAAAAGTTAGGTCTGAAGCAAAGGATAGACTTATTTAAGTTGGCAGAGTAAAAAATAAACAATTCCAAAAATTGTTACTGAAAAATAAGTCTGAATAATAAACCTCTCATGATACATCTTAAAAAAACAAACAAAATCCCAGGAATTAATATATACCATTCAATAGTAACTTCTAATATATGTGGTCTCATAATATTACTTATGAGAAAAGGTAAAGAGGTTTAACCAGAAAGCAATACACAGGATTTTAGCGGTCTCTCATAAACACAATTTTCAACTAATGATAGCCCCCAAATTAGCATTAAAGGATGGAAAAAAGCTTCCATGCAAATGTAACTAAAAACTAAGCAGGCTAGAGAGAGTAGGGATACTAGGAACATACATCAACATAATAAAGTCAAATTATAGCAAGCCTATAGCCAATATCAAGTTAAATAGAGAGTAATTTAAGCAGTTACACTAAAATCAGAAACATGAAAGGCAGTGTACTCTCTCCATTTCTATTCAATATAGTACTTGAAGATTTAGCTGTATCAATAAGACAAGTGAATGAGATTAAGTAGATATAAATTGGAAAGGCAGAATTCAATGTATCAGTATTTGAAAATGATCTGATAATACACATAAGTGACACCAAAAATTCTATCAGAGAACTACTACACCTGATAAACCCCTTCAGCAATGAGACTGGATATAAGACTAACTCGAAAAATTTAGTAGCCATTCTATATACAGGGACAAATGGACTGAGAAAGAAATCAGGAAAATGACACACTTTTAAATATCCACAGATATTAAAAATATCTTAGGGTAACTTCAAGTAAGCAACCAAGCATTTGAAGACTTGTATGAGTTAAAACTTCAAGTCTTTGAAGAAAAATGTATAAGAAGATATCAGAAGATGGAAATCGTACACTCATGATTTGGTAGGATCAACATAGTAAAAATGGCCATCTTACCAAAAGCAATCTGCAGATTCAATACAATCTCCATCAAAATTCCAACAATTCTTTACAGTTCTTTAAAAAACAATATTTGATTTTATATGGAAAAACAAAAAACTCAGGATAGTTAAAGGAATCATGTACAAAAAAAGAACTCCAATGGTATTACTATCTCTGATTTCAAACTGAGCTATGAGCTGTAGTAATAAAAACTGCATGGTATTGGCATAAAAACAGATAGGATGATCAATGGAGTCTAATTGAAGACCCAGACATAAATCTACACACTTTTGGACACCTGATTTTTGATGAAGAATCCAGAGAGACATAATGCAAAAAGAAATCATCTTCCACTATGGTGCTGGTTTAAATATGTCTGCATGTAGGAAAATCCAAAATGATTGAAATTTATTGCCCTGAATAAAATTCAAGTCCATGTGTATCAAAGACCTCAAAGTAAAACCAGACACATTGAACCTAACAGAACAGAATGAGCATGGAACTTCTGTTTTCTATTGTGTTTTGGTCTCTTTCTAAGAGGTTTAAAGTTTTCATTGTAGAGTTCCTTCAATTGTTTGGTTAGATTTATTACTAGATAGTTTGTGAGACTCTTGTGAATGAAAGTATGTTTATGAATTTCTTCTCTGTGCATTTGTTATTGATGCATAGAAATGATATTTATTTGAGCAAGTCGATTCTCTGCACAAATTCCTGAATCAGTTGATCATTTCTAGATTTCTCCTGTAGAACTTTTGGTATCTCTAATGTACAGCATCATGTCATTCACAAATATGGATAGTTTGACTTCTTTTTCTCTCTGTGCCCTCTTTGTCTTTCTTCTCTTGCCTTATTGCTCCAGGCAGTACTCCAACCACAGTTCTGTAAAGGAGTGGGCAAAGTGGGCATCTCTTTCCTCTTCCTGACTTCAGTGGCGTTGCTTCATGCCTTTTGCCATGTGAGACCAGGGTGTCTGTGGGTTTTGTTCCATGACACAATGTTAAAAGTTTACTTTGGGTCTTTTGCAGAACAATAAAATAAAATGCAGATGGTATTCCTCCCCTGGTGAACACTACAGCAGCTTCTCTGTAGATCATTGTGCACAGATGGTGAGAGGGTTCCTATTCTGAAAACAACTCAGCTTTAACTAAATAGCACCTTACATCCAGTTTTCTTTACCTTGATGAAGATTATTGTGTCTCACCACAGGTTTTAATAATAATCGAATCTCTGATACCCTGTAATTCTTCTCTAGAAATTGGTTGGTTTTTGAAGTAATAAAATAAGAATAGGTTAACTGTGGATGGGCTTCATATTATTTGGTTTCTTTAATAAATTACAGCCTATGTCATGGCTTAGATAAAGAATAAAGTGTTGTAACAACAATGCAAGGGTGTCTAAGGTTGTCTGTAGTGGATTGCAAGAGATAATTCTTTCTCCATCCATTTCAGAGCATAAAAGACACAGCGAAACCTTTTTATTCTCAATGTTCCAGGATCATTGGGTCTATCCATCTTTTGTAAGAAGATACAAATTTTTAATTCTGTGTTACAATCATACTGGAAAAAGAATATCAGTAAATAAATGGGTGAGTTCATGAAAGATTGATTTTAAGAATGACATGCCTTATACAATTCCTTCAATACAATATGAGGTGTTTGTTGTTGTTGTTGTTGCATTCCTGTTTGGAGTGTGAAATTAGCTGTTTAACTTTAGCTCTCAGATCTCCATAATACATTCTATGTTCAGTCCTATGCATCCTAAAACAAAGTTCATTTATCAATATCAGAAGACAAATGTGACTAGCTCCTAGACATAACATGCTTGTTACATAAATGAATGAATAGTAACTTTGGTTATATGTATAAGGCTTCAAAGAGATCAAGAAAATAAGTACTTTTATCATAGAAAGGTGATTGTTTCATGATGCTCACACATAGTTGAGGGGTTGTGGATTTTTTAGCATTTGACTTTATTCTTTTATTAGACAATTTAAATTTATATAATGACGAATTAAAATCAAACTCATCAAGATAGAAATGAAAGTAACCCTCTATAGGCTAGATATGGTAACAACTGGCAAGGCAGGATATGCCTTATCTCTAGTAGTGGCACAAATGTTATGTTGGCAACCAACTACTTTCTTATTGAATTCAAGGTGTGCTCAGTAGACAGAAATGCATTTATGGTGATATAATATGGCTAAGATCTCCAAGGGCAAATCACTTCTATTAATTATCTAAGTGAACAGAATATCAAACAGTCCTCTAAATTCATTTCCATATCCCCTGGTTAGTGCAACTCTCGACACAATTAGCAAAGCACATTTGTGCAGTGTAGAGTCGTTAATACAGATACCCAGAAGTCATCAGTGTGCAGAGAAAAAGTGACAGTTGAATGGTCAGCCACATCTAGAAATATATATCAACCCACTGACAAAGGCTCAGGGACCACCATGAAGGAAGACAAAAAGTTTTCAAGATTCAGAGGTTAGGGATCACCTGATCAAAACAGTATCTTCTGTACAAAATAGTACTGCTGTACTCATTAATTAATATTCTTTGATATTATATACTCAAAGTGGTAATCAAAGTATTATATAAAATTGAACCTCAATAAAGTGTATAGACATATGCAACACAGCAAAACCCACAGAACACCACAGCACACAAAATAACATTATGAAATAGAAAGACAAGTTCATTTGTAGAAAAATTTAAACTTCAATTCTAATAGAACACAATCAGTAATTTTGTATTTTCAATAAAAGGTGAGTCTACTCATCTATGTTTTGAATTTTATATAAGGTATGGATTCTGGTTACTAATTTTTAATTATAGGGTTCATTTCTGTCAGTAACAGTTTTCTCATTCATGAACTCCTTTAAAGTTTCATGTCATCCCAGTATGTCCTTCCCTGACCTCACACTCCATCCTCGCTCCAACAAGACCCTCTCATTTCCCTGTGTTCTCACGCCCCATTCCATGCCCTCCACCAGCCCCTCCAACCCCAGCCCGGTCAATGCAGATCCCATCCACTTCTCCTTTGCTGGGCTATCTATGTGTTGCTCCCTGTCAGCTAGCCTCTCCGAAGCTGAGGACTGCAGTCTGGCCATCTCTTTCCCTACATTATTGGAGTGAGAAGAAGCAGGGTGCCGGGGAAGCTCTCAGGAATCCACAGGGATGATCCCACGTTGGACTGCTGGCAGTGATGAGTGGGTGCCTGGACTGGTCCACTCTGATGACGGGTCTAGTGAATACCATAGCTGTCATCATAGAGCCTTTATCCAGTGACTGATGGGGGCAAGATGCAGGGATCCACAACCCAGGGTCAAGCTGAGCTCTGCAAATCCTGTCATGGGAGAAAGGAGGGATTCTGAGGGCAGAGGGATGTTGAGATCATTATGGGAAGACATGCAGAGATGACCTGACACACTAGTGGAGACCCATGAACTGTGGAATAATGGCTGTAGAGCCCCCATGGAACTGGCCTAGGCCCTCTAGATATGAGAAACAGTTGTTTAGCTTGAACTGTTTTGTGGACACACAGGGTGGGGTGGGGGTGGGAGAGATCAGGATCCTTCCCTGGTTCACGGGCAGGCTTTTGGGATCTTGGTGCCTGTGGTGTGGAACCTTGCTCAGACTTGGTGCAGCAGGGAGGGGCTTGGACATGCCTGGGGTTGGTATTCCAGGGCTCTGCTGACTTCCTATGGGAGAACTTGATTTCTAGGGTATGGAGATGGGGTGTGGCTGGGGAGAGAGGGTTGTGGGGGTGGGTAGAGGGAGGAGGTGGGATCTGTGGGTGGGTAGATCTGTCGGGTAAGTAGAAAATTTCTTAATAGAAAAATGGAAAAAAATGAAATAATTAAATGTGAAATAGAGACCTTGGTTTCCTTAATTTCTCAGTAAAAATACTAATATAAATATTATGTAGCTTTAAATACTTTCCTTTATGAGTGGAATTAGAATTATCAGAACAGAAAATTTACAAATATAACCACATAAAAAAACTTGAGGACTAGATGAAAAGACATGGAAATGTCCAGACACCCTGATTTTTCTCAAATAAAAACTTTAAATAAGTGCTACATGAACACAAGCATTCTGATGCCATGACTGTCAGACTGATAGCCAAGATGCTAATTAGTGGGTAACATTTCCAATATAGACACTTTGGACAAAGTTATTCATGTCTCAAGTAAGAAAGAATGAAAAGACACAGTATTTTATCATGCTACTTAAAATGACACTAACTTAGAACTTATGAATGACTTATATCTGGAATTTTTCCATTAAATATTTTCAAACTATTGTTGGGAAAGAGTACTGAAACCATGGATGCTGGGATATTGAGTAATTATATCCTAGGGACTAGAGAAGCAGCTGATGAGTGATGAAATGTTCCTGTTTTCTTTACTTCCCCAACTATAATCAATTGGTGGTTCTAGCAAGGCTTCTAACTGCCATCTTACCTGATAACCTTCAATTCTTAGCAACAACAGCAGTTGTACTAAAATCTTATACCAAGGCCAGCAAGTTGTCTCGGTGGCAAGAGACACAGATAGACTTGAGGCTATGAGACCAACCCCAGGATCCCACAGTGACAGGAGAGAATAGATTCTGAGAACTACCCTCTGACTTCCACACCCACACTTTAAATATCTGTATTTAGACACAAATGCGTGCATGCATGCAAACACACGTATACACACAAATTAAAAAAATAATAAAAATTCATACCATATAAGGTTGTGATTTCTTAGTCTTTCATAAAACACCTACCAGAAAAATTGCCATGCTAAATGATCAAATGTTAACAACAAAAACAACTTGGCATAATTGGGAAAAAAAAACTGAATTCCCATTATCTTCATTTTATACAGCACTCTAGTTTAATCAGGCAATGAAAAGAAAATTTGATTGTGAAGGAAAAAAAATAAAATTAATGTTATTTCCACTGGATGAAACTATAATGGTTAGAAAGTCCAAAATTTTTAACTAAACTAAAGAGTGAATGATGAGCTTAGCAGGTCGATATGACTTTCAGCATAACTAGGGGATATTGGAAATTCAATGCCACATCCCCAATAAAGTAAATATTTAAAAAGATTATTGTTACATTGTTTAGTAACAAGGTATAGCCAAGCCAGTAGGGACTCAATCTCCCCCATTATTAGGAGACCTCATGAGGATCCCCCTCATGTATTTTAGAAAGTCTTCAATGCACTAGGTTTCTATACCATCCATCAACTGCTCCTCAATCAGCTGTCTCTCCCTGGATTCCCTTCCTCAACCCAATTTCTCTCCATCCTGCCCACCTGACACCCCATTCCTGTCCCACCATCCCCATTCTATTTTATTTCTCCCCCTGAAACATTCACACATTCTCCCAGAGCCTTTTTTCTATACATAACCTCTCTGGGTCTATGGATTACAAGTAGGTTATCATTTATTTAATGGCTAATACCCACACATAAGTGGATACATACCATATTTATTGTACTGGGCCTAGGTTACCGCAGTTAAGATGTTTCTTTTTTCTAGTTCTATTTTTTTTGTCTGTAAATTTCATGATTGACATTTTTTTGAAACAGGGTCTTTCTCTGTATCTCTGGTTGTCCTGGAACTTGTTCTGTAGACCTAGCTGTAATGAACTCACAAAGATCCCTCTGCTTCTTCCTCTTGAGTCCTGGGATTAAAGTCATGCACCACCATTGCCCAGCTGATGTTGTCATCTTTTAAAGAGCAGAGTAACACTCCCTTGTGCAAATTTACCACATATTCTAACATATGACACATATACACATATGACATGAACTCAGAAGATAGATAATTGTGCTGAGTAAAAAAAAATCAATAGTAAAATGAGTGACAAATGTGGGTAATAAAGGAGCAATCACCAGTAAAGTACATTGGTACACACATATGAAAACCCCACACTAAATCCTATTATGTTATACACTAATTTAAAAACTAACAATAATTAGTAGAAAGAATTAGTCCTGAAACCTGTGATCAATAGAGATTCTGTTATGAAACATGAATTTTCTCATTTTCATATGAACGTCTACTCCCATCACATCTGTCAATATTCACATCTTACACAGTCTTAGGCAGCTCATCACAGACCCAGGGGGCCATGCATATGTTAAATGTTGATTTTTAAATATTCCACAAGATCCAGAGAACACCAGCCCTGTGTACCTCACCTCCAGTACTAAATAACATTTACCATTCTCCACACCATGTAATGGCCCTACATTTATGCTGCTTGCTCTTGTAGTCCATATCATCTAAAGGTGTTTCCTCAGCCCACACTCATCAATGAGCTCTCCCACTGGCAATACATATTCTAGAATGCAGCCAAAATATATGAGCATGACAATGGAGTAAGAACAGCTTACACATTGAACATAGGCTTTATTCCCAGTTACTAATGGTTTTTAAGCTACTGAACACAGTGCTGCTTTGGAGTAACTACTCAGTTTTGTGATAAGCATGAGCAAATAGATACTGAAGGATAAAGTTGAAGAAATAGGTCACCAGAAGGAACTGAATTCAGAGAAGTTGATATTATTTTATAACCAAATACTCAACTTTGTTTCTCATGGATAATGATGGTCTGGGCAATTCTGGACACAGTATAAGACAAGGAATTGGTGGATTTGACCTGATTATTGGAACTTCACACAATGGAGAGCAGGGATACTGGTTGGATATTTGGTTTCTGTGACTGATGTAGCATGGGCCATACTGCTCACGCTCTATGAATTGTGGATGCTGTACACATGAGAGTGAGGTTCTCTTACTTGCACTTGGGAATAGAACACACAGTGTGTCCACATTACTGTGATTGTCATGGGTTGTTTCAATTCTTTAACTTCACGTATAACCATCCATCATTTGATACATTCTACTGAGATCATTTCTAAAGGAGTTCAAGCAAATAACTCATTGACACTGTGCTGGGACCAATCTGCCCAAAATTGCTTTCTCCCATGGGCCTCAGTATCCAGGGATATGAGTTGATGTCATAGGACCTAAGGCTGAGATGTCATCAGATTATTTTCCAACCCATGTTTTTTACCTGTGCAGTGGATGTCAGCTGCAGACCCCTAGGTCAGAGAGTGCTTGACATTTCTCCAGGGTAGTGGAGTCACCTGGAGAGCAAGGCATCTCATCCACATAAGTGATCTCTCCATTAGGCAGAAGACATAAAAGCAGATGTGTATACATTTTTATCCATTAGATAAATTGATATGCATCCCAGACCCAAGAACTGGCTGAGATATTTGGAAGCAGGACCTGATGCTCACTCTGCATTTCTTCTTCTGGCTCCTGAACATCCCCCTCCTCATGTCCAACCTCACTCAGCCCAAGTGCTTTTGGAGAATGAAGAAGAATGAAGAGAAACATGGAGATGTGGTGACAGGTTGTGTCTTTTACCTTGCTGCAAGGCAGAGACCGGTGGGCAAAGAGTATTTCAACTTTGTCCTGGATGTGCTGTAAGTGTATTTTCATTTTTCATATAAATGTCATGATATATCATGAGTTGTAGGTGTGTGAATGGGCAGAGCAATGCTGGGAGCTTCGGTTCTTTTCTCCCAATCTTATCTCCAAGATCTGATGCCAAATATGTTTTGATTTTTAATAACCACTCTTTTCCCACTATCAAGGTGTGAGACTTTTAATTTTTTTCCCAATTAGCCTCCATTTACAAGGCTGAAAGCCTAGTTGAAAACAACATTCTTTACTTTGACCTATCAATAGGCAGCCTTCCTTTTCACGGGTGCCTTTGTGAGGTGGACAGTGGTGTCCTAAGACAAGAAACTCCAGACGACTACAATGAGTTCAGTAGTCACAAGGTGCATTCAAGCCTCTTCCAGAGTCTGCTAATGTCACATGTATCAGTGTGTGACTCCTAGTGCAGAGGCAGGGTCTCTAATATTTGTGCCACTCCTCACTGGGGAGAGTATCCATGTAAGCATTTAGTTCAGCTTTCAGATACTCTGCATGTGATCACCCCACACCTCTGAAGCTGCGAGGAGAAGGATGTATGAGATCTGTCTACTGTGAGGTACATGAGTGTGTCTTTTGTCCTTCACTTACTTGAACACATGCACAGTCACAAGCTTTTATAAATTACAAAGGCCAGGTATATCTCTATCTTCAAAGTCAAAAAGGAATGTCTGCATTTCAAATGTTGTGTTTTTGTCCAAAAAAGCTAGGATATCACTTATAGTGGTGACTGCTTACTCCCCTTGTCATTGTTACAGCGACAGGAGCTGCCTGTGGTAGCTGTCAATGTTTAAGAACTGGGATGGAGATGCTACACACTGGGTAATCTCTGCTACTGTAAATGATGTGTGTGTCTGATGTTTTAAGTCTAAACATTTTATTCTCTGATAATTACATTTACCTCTATTCTTCTTTTTCTTGTTTTTTTTTTTTTTTTTTTTTTTTTTTTTTTTTTTTTTTTTTTTTTTTTTTTTTTTTTTTTTTTTTTTTTCTTGTTTCTTTTTTGTTAAGGATTTTTTTTTATTAATTTACATACCAACCACATACTCCCTCTCTTCCTTCCTCTCACATCCCCAGCTTTCTCCCCTCCCCAAATCACTATTCATTCCCTTCTCTAATAAGGTGTCCTCCATGGGAATCAGCAGAGCCTGGTACATTCAGTAGAGGCAGTCCAAGGCCCTCTCCCTACATCAAGGCTGTAGAAAGGTGTTCCATCTTATATAGTGTGCTCCAAAAAAGCCACCTTGTGCACTAGAGATGGATCTTGATCCTAATGCCAGGGGGGGCCGTTAATCAGATCAAGTTACACAACTGTCTGCCTTATTCAGAGAGCCTACTCCAGTCTCATGGAGGCTCCACAGCTATTGGGCAAAGTTCATGAGGTCCCACTAGTTTGGTTTGGTGTTCTCTGTAGGTTTCTCTATCATGATCTTGATGTCCCTTGCTCATAGAATCTCTCTTCTCTCTCTTTGACTGAAGTCCTGGAACTTGGCCTGGTGCTTGGCTGTGGATCTCCACAAGTGTTTTCATTAGTTACTGGATGAATGCTCTATGATGACAGATAGGGTATTCACTGATGTGATCACTGGGGTAAGCCAGTTCAGGTATCCTCTCCACTCTCGCTAGTAGTCTAAGCTAGGGTATTCTTGTGGAACCCTGGGACCTTCCCTAGTACTCAGTTTCTAGCTATCCCCATGATGTCTCCCTTTATCATGGTATCTCTTTCATTGCTCTCCCACTCCTTCCCAATTACAGTTTGAACATCCAGTTCCCTTATGTTCTCTCAATTAATTTTTTAAAGGAATCATTTTCACAATATTGAGTATTCCTCTGTGTGTGTGTGTCTGTGTCTGTGTGTGTATGTGTGTGTGTGTGTGTGTGTGTGTGTAAGATTTCCCCATCTACTAATGATATATTCAGTTTCTTCATTATTTTAAAGTTTTCATTATTGATGTCCTTCAATTTTATTAAGTTTATTTTACCATATTTCTGAGGCAATGTGAATGCGGTTTTCTTAATTTCTTTCTCGGCAAATGTGTTCTTTGTATGTAGGGAAGCAACTGAGTTTTGTGGTAATTTTGTGTTCTGTCATTTTGATGTAAATAATTTTCTGTGGAGTGTTTAGGATCTCAAATACGGAAGCCTGTTATTGGATTCTCTTTTGTTCTTTGATATGAAAAGAGGTTGAATTTTTGTCCCAAGTATTTTTTCCATCTAGCCAGATGACACTGTGATTCATTTCTTAAACCATTTGTGCAATACATTACATTTATAGGTTTCCTTATCCTGATCCATTGTTGCATCTCTGGAAAGAAGGCTGTGATCATTGTGAATGATTTAATCTAAGGTGCACTTTAATTGGTTTTAAAAGTACTATATTAAGAATCTACAAATAGCTGGTCATGATGGAGCATGTCTGTAATCCTAGCACTCTGGAGGCAGATATAAGCAGTCTCTGGTGATTTCAAGACCAACGTTGTCTATATAGTGAATTCCAGGATAGCCAGGGAGACATAACTGACCCTGTCTCAAAAAGATATGAGTGTTTTATTAAATGATCATATAAGTTTTGTTTTGTATAAATCTTGTTTGGACATCAGAACGACACTGCCTTCATATCTATATTTAGATAGTACTTCATCCATTTCTGCTGAATGGACTAATTTAATAGCTTAATAGCATTGGTGTTAGATATTGGAAGATTTATTTGCATCTAGTAGTGACTACTACTAGTCTGCTATGTTTTTAGTTGGGAGATTTTTTATTACTGTTTCAATCTCAATCCTTAGAGTAGATTTGCTTAAGGTGTTTGCCACATCTTGGTTTATTTTTCTAACAATACCTGTTGTGGGATGTTCTGTATGTCAAATGTGTTTCTCTGACTCTTTAGTAAATAAAACACTGATTGGCCAGTAGCCAGGCAGAAAGTATAGCAAACAAGCAAGAGTAAATTCTGCAAGTGAAGGCTGAGAAGAGAACTGCAGCTGCCATGAAAGAGAGTAAGTACTGGTAAGCCACGAGCCATGTGCAAGTATAGATTAATAAAAATGGGTTAATTTAAGATATAAAAACAATACAAGAAGCCTGCCACAGCCATTCATTTTGTAAATAATATAGGTCTCTGTGTGTTTACTTGGTTGGCAGCTCTGGGACTGATGGATGACAGAGATTTGTCCTGACTGTGGGCCAGGCAAAAAACTCCAGCTACAGATACCTAAAGAAAATGCAACAAGAATGTCATTCAAACAATTTCAGAAATTGAAAGGAAAGTAATAGAACAATGATATTTCAAAAACTCAGTATGTCCCTGACACCAAAACCAAATAAGGAAACATCAAAACAGAATAAAGGAAAAGGCAATTATAGGCAAATATTACTGATGTATTTAACCAAATATTCTCCAGAAAATGCATGCAATCCAAATTCAAGTATGTATCAGCAAGATCCGCTGTGGACTAGGTGCCTCATTCCAGGGTTGGAAAGATGGTTTAACACCAAAACTCAGTGAATGTCACAGATAGCTTTAATAGACAAGGCAGACATGACATGATCATCTCAACAGATGCAGAAAATGCATCTGACAATCTACAGTATCCCTAAAACTTTAGGGATAGAAGGATAATGTCTCAATGGGATGAAGTCTGCACAGGACAAACCCATGTCCAGAATTACATCAAATGGAGGATAACTGGGAACCTTCCCTTAAAAACACAGAAGGAGGGAAGATGCTCATTCATATATCTCAAAAGTAAGTCTTGTTCATATTCTGCTAAAACAATAAGCCCAGAAAAAAGAACTGAATGAATCAAGAAAAGAAGTCAAACTTTTTCACCAGTAGATAGTATGAACTTGTACATGAGGTGGTCAACACTCCCTCAGTGTGTCTTAGACCTAAAGTATACCATCAGGAAAAGAGAAAAATACAAAATCAAGATACAAAATATCATTTTTGTGTACAAGGAATGATGATACTGAGAAAGAAGTCAAGAAAGCAACCACAGTTACAATAACTTCCCACAATAAAATACCTGAGAATAAATGCAACCAAGGAACTCAAGGGTCTTCATGGTGAAGATCTTGTAACTGTAAGGAAAGAAAGTGAAGACAATGGAAGATGAAACTATCTGACATATTGATGGGTTGGCACAATCAATGTGTACATTAATACTTGGTTACATTACCAAAATAATCTAAGATTCTATGAATCTCCATCAAAATTCCATTGAAACATAACTAAAATACATAGGCAAAAACAATCCAAAAGTCCCATAAAAAATCAGACTCCAGATAGACCAAGCAAATGTGAAGAAAGGAAACAATGCTGGAGGTATCACAATATGTGTGTCCCATTTATAACCTAGGGCAATAGTAACAGAGGATCACAGTGCTAACTTGATATTATATAAATATTTCAAGAAAGCAAAATGGAAAACTCATAATTCAATTCCATGGGTATAGACACCTGGGCTTTGACAAAGGTTTCTGCAACAACCAGTGTAGAAGATTCAGTCTACTCAACAAATATAGGTAGGAAACTGAACATTAAGGATTAGTATCTCAAATGCACAAGAACATCAAGCAAATAATAGCCAAATTAAAAAATGGGGTAAAGTATTAATCAGTAAGATCTCAGAAGATTAAACACAAATGTCTGAACAATACTTAAAGAAATCATTCTTAGCCATCACAGAAATGCAAATAAATACTACTTTGAAAATTCTTCTTACATCAATCAGAATGTCCAAGACCACTAAGACAAATGACAGGAGATTCCGGGAGTGGGGAACACTTATTGATTGCTTGTGGGGGTAAAAACATGTGCAGTCACTATGGACACCAGTGTGACAATTCCTCATGAGGTTGTGAATCTATCTACTTCAAGATCCAATGATATAATTCTTGGGCACATACTCAAAGTATTCTGCATCTTGCTACACAGATACTTGTTCATCATTTTCATTCTTGTTCTATTTATAATTGTTGGAAATTGTAAGCATCCTAGAACCTCATCAACTGAGGAATGGATAATAAAATCATAGCACATTTGAACTATGGGGTTTTTTTTCAGTTGTAATAATTTTTTTTTAAAAAGTAATTCCTGAACAATGCCAGAGGCCCACAGTCAGACACTGTTCTGTGTTTGGGAAATCCTGCTGGAGAGAGAGAGGGCAAGGAGTGTAGGAGCCAGAGCCATCAAGGACATCACAAGAAAATGCACAGAAACATCTAACCTGTGATCATGGGAGCTCACAGAGACTGAACCAACAACAGGGAGCCTGCATGGTAGTGACCTAGGTGTTCTGCATATGTGTGACAGTTGTGTAGCTTTGTCTTCTTGTGGGACTCCTAACAGTGGGAACAGGAGCTATCTCTGATACTTTTGCTGGCGTTGGGACCCTACTCCTTATCCTGGGCTGCCTTAATACAAGGGGAGGTGCTTAAGTCTTCCTGATACTTGATATGGCATAATTTTTTGATAACCATTGGAGGCCTGACCCTTTCTGAATAGAAAAGTAGGAGGAATGGATGGGGCAGGGAAAAAGTGAGGTGGGGGGAAAGGTTTGGATGAGAGGAGGGAGGGGAAACTGTGGTCAGGATATAAAATAATAAATAAACGTTATTTAAGTAATTCTTGATATCCACAAGCAAATATTGGAACTAGTGAAAATCATCTTGAGGAATATACCAAAGCACCACCCTCCTCCCAAAAAAGACAAATGTATGTTTTCTTTTACATGTGACTATTAGCTTTTAAAACTTTGATATGCATTCTACCATCTGAATAACCACAGAAGTTAAGTATGTAGTAAGGGACCATGGTAGAGAGGATCTAGCATGGAAGGGAAAATGGAACATACTGTTATGCAGGGATACAGGACAAGCTAGAATTAGAAGATTAAATAGGGAGGTAATGGCAGAGAGTGGTAATTGTGGGTGTGTTTAGAAGGGCAACTCATACTCGAGGCCAGTTGAAAACTATCTGGAAACCTGCTACTTGGAAGGTTCCTAAAGTATTTACATGTGTAAAGGAAGTCTGAATGGAATCACCAAATAAAGGGGGGAACAGTGCCCCAGCTAGACATTTTCTGCACCAAATATTTATCTAATGCCAGGAACAGGTTACATATCTTGTTGAGTCATTGGCCAAAGGGGATCCATGGAAACTACCAAACATCATTGGCTATTCCCAAGGCTATGGGTTACTCTACACAAGTTTCTGTTAAGGCTTTATTGCAGAACACAACACTTATTATTTTACTGAACATGGAGAAGTCAAGATAGTGCTCTCTAAAGCCTTCACCCCCACAGACTTGCATTCATGGTACTGGAAAGTATTCTGCATTCTACCAGAGGAACATTGAAACCACCAATCCAGCTACAGACTTTGTGATCTACAGTGATGACCTGCCTGCATGGTACATAAATACAATAATGGCATAAATACTAGGGGTTTAACCAACCAATGTCTAACTGGATTTAAAGTCCACTCCATGAAATGGAACTCGACCTGACATGCATAAAGATTCCCAGAACCTCAGAGTATATATGTGAAAGACATAGGGGGAAATCTAGTACTAATTTTCTGTTTAAAGAACACAGAAATAAATTGAATCCTAATGATATTCTGCTATACTCATTGATCAGTGCATCACTCAGCTCTCATCAGAGAAGATGCTTCTTGTAGTCAATGGGAACTAACACAGAAATCAACAATGGAACAGTGTGCAAAGGGTGTGGAACTTTTGACCACATTGTTTTCAGTGAGTTGTCTCATCAATTCCTTCAACTCAAGGCTCAGAGATCGATGTGGAAGAGGAGACTGACAGAATTATGAGTCAAAGGATATGAATAACTCCAAGGAAGCAGTGTCTTCCTGACACAATGGCACTGAGACATATATAAGCTCACCCAGACTGTGTGAGCATGCCCAAGGCTTGTTGAGGTTCAAATGCTGTATACAGGTGTCTCATAATTGAGAGGGGCAAGTGAACACCAATTTTCACCCCTAAAGAAGAAGCTATGTGAAATAGATACCTGCTTTGAAAAGGAAAAGAAGTTTCCTCCAGTGGAGTCTCACTGGGTATATTATTAGAAACACGTCAGGACAAGTCCCATGCACAAGAGTGGTTCAACAACACAAAATAGACAGAAAGATTTTTTCATAGATTATTTTTCTTATTTTGCTTCCCTTGGTCTTCTTTGTGTATTTGTTTCTTTTCATTTTATCATATTTATTATTATATTTTTATTTATTTATTTTCTTGATTTTACATTCTACCCAAAGCTTATCTTCCCTTCCCTCTTCCTAGGTCCCCTACAGCATTGTTCTCCCCCTCCACCACATCAAATCCTCCTTCACTGTTATTCTTTAGATACAGACAGGAATCCCATAGATAGATATCAGTGAGCCTTGGTATATCAAGCTGCAGTGAGAGCAGGCACCCGTCTCCACCAAGCTTGGATCAGGGAATCCAGCAGGAGGAATGAGTCCCAAAAGCAGGCAACAGAGTCAGAGACATCCCCCTGCTCTCACTGCTAGGAGTCCTACACGAAGACCAAGTTACAAATTGTACCAAATAGGCAGAAAGTCTAGGTTAGTCCTATGTAGGTTCCCTGGTTGTCGTTTCAGTCTCTGTGAGCCCTTCTGAGCCCAGGTTAGTTGATTCTGTGGGTTTTCTTGACACTACTGGACCCTGAAATCCTTCCTTTCTTTCTTCTTCAGTATTTCCCATGCTCTGCCCAATGTTTGGCTGCTACAATTTGGCCTACAAGATATGTTGGAGTAAAGATGGTATAGAAATTGCAAGAGTGACCAACAGATGACTGGCACAGCTAGTAGACCCATTTCATGAGAGGAAATCCCCCTTGAGGACAAGGACTCAGAGTCAGCATATCCCAGAGACCTGGAATAGAAACAAACAAAATGGAAAAAAATTCAATGGAAGGGTTATTAATGATATTCTGCTATACTCACAAATTGATATCTAGACAATTGTCATAAGAGACGCTTCACCCAGCAACCCATGGAGACAGATGTCTATTTAGTTTTTGATGTTTATTTTAATTTTCATTTTTATGGCTTTTTTTTCAGAGCTGAGATCCAAACCCAGGACTTTGCACTTGCTAGGCAAGTTTTCTGCCACTAAGCTAAATCCCCAACCCCCTTTGTGGTGTTCTCTTTGCCTTTTTCTCCTCTTTTTGGTTTTGTTTTTAAAGAAAATAGAGAAAAACAATATAAAGATAAGTAGGTACTTGAGGAGGACCCAGAAGAAAGTGGGAGAAGAGTAAAATATTATCAAAATACACTCTAGGTAATGATTCAATTTAATAGTAGGCAATCTCCTCATATATAAAGTGAAGAAGAGAAGCCTACTCAAGAAATGCTAGTGGAAAACCTGCCAACCAGAGGTTGAAAAGAAGTACCTCCCAACCATTGTCCTGTTCCAAAATCAAGTCCAAATGGACCAAACGCTTTAGTGTAAGTCCAGAAAGGATGAATCTGATGGAGAAAACATCTAAATAGAGAGAATAACTCAGGAAATAAGACCACATTTTAACAAGTGTGATTGCATAAAGCTAATTTTGTTTGCATTAAAAAGTGCTATGAACTTGTTAAGAGGCAGCCCACGAAGATGGAATAATATCTACTGGCTGTACTAGACTGAAGAATATCTAGAATATAGAAAGTAGCAATAAACTGGGGCTGTAGACATGAGTCATCAGTTAAGAGAACTTGCTGATCTGTCAAAGGATCTGAGTTCAGTTTCAACCACCCATGTTGGCAGGCACCTCAAAACCACTTAAATTTCCAGCTCTCCAGGATCCAGCTTCCTCTTCTGGCCCCCATGAGAACTACATTCTCAAGCTTCCTATAGATACACACACATATCATTTATCAAATGGGCATTCAGTACTCAAATTACCAAGATGAAATTCTTTGTCAAAGTGGACAAGAACACATTTCTCATTTTTGTGACATCCACTCTCATCAGCCGTTTAGGTTTTTTTCAAGCTCTCAAGCATCTCCTGTTTTTCCAACCTTACAACACAGTAGAATTTGTCAACCTATATCTGAAAATGCCATCGAATGCATGATAATCCTTGTATTAACGACAAACCATTCATCTATAGAGCCTTATCTGTACTAAATCCTGTGCCTTTATTTTCAGAATAGCACCTGAAAACTACCAGTTTGCTCTGCCTTTGGCTTTTGCTGTGGAAGAAATCAACAGGAATCTATATCTTCTACCAAATGTGTCTCTCATGTTCTACTTCTTCACAGACAATTATCATGATAAACATGCATTTCAAAATTACTACAAAAAGGTGTAGACTTCCTCTTAACTACAGCTGTAAACGTAAGATCCAATGTCGTGTAATGATTACAGGACCAATGTTAGCAACATCCATGAGCCTGGCACAATTTTTGGTGTTCTACAATTATCCACAGGTGAGGCTGTTTGGGTGGTAAATTATGGAATCTTTCTCATTATTTGGCTAAGCCTGATGCTGAGGAGAGTATAATGGGGAGATTGGCTTCAAATTTATGTAAATCAAGTTCAAGTGTATTTAATCATGCACTCAAAGGGACATTCCCAATTCATTGTTTGAGATATGGATGAGAAGAAGAATTAGCAGTCAAGGGGATATTCCTTGAACAAACTGTAGAAAGTGATTTTTTTCATGTTTCTAACAGTGTAGTATAACTGTAGTAATAGGGAAAAATTGCCCTTCCTGTCATTTAAAACTGGTACTTCACACACCTCAGGGCTCTCATTGAGATTTCTGACATTCCTATACCTCATGCTGCTCCTGTGTTTTATGTCCTTCAGCTCACCTATGGACCTTTCCATCCTATCCTGAGTGATCGTGAACAGTTTCCAATCTGTATCAGATGGCCCCCAAGGACACAGCTCTGGCCCTGGCCATGGTCTCTTTGATGATTCACTTCAACTGGAACTGGGTTGGGCTGGCCATCTCAGATGATGACCAGGGTCTCCAATTTCTCTCAGATCTGAGAGGAGAAAGTGAAGTCCAAAGAGTCTGCTTAGCCTTTGTGATCGTGATCCCAGTCAACATGGAGTTATACATGTCAAGAGCTGAAGTGTATAACAACCAAATTGAGACATCATCCACAAATGTTGTTATCATTTATGGTGACACAGACAGTACTCTAGCTGTGTGCTTTAGAATGTGGGTATCACAGGGTATACAGAGAATATGGGTCACCACCTCACAGTGGGATGTCACTACAAGTAAGAGAGACTTCACCCTTGACTCATTCCATGGGACTCTTGCTTTTGCAACACCACCATGCTGAGATTTCTGGTTTTAAAAATTTTGTTCAGACACTGAACCCTTCCAAATACACAGACATGTTCCTGGCAGGACTGGGGTGGATGTACTTTAGCTGTGAAGCCTCAACATCTAACTGTAAGACACTGGAGAACTGCTCTTTGAACGTCTCACTGGAATGGTTAATGCTACAGAGTTTTGACATGGCCTTTAGTGATGATGCTTATGATATATACAATGCTGTGTATGCTATGGCCCATGCTCTCCATGAAATGCTTCTTCAACAAGTAGAAAACCAGCAAATCAACACTCTGAGAGAACTGCATTCTGACTGCTCACAGGTACTGTATCTTCCAATGGATGGTACTTGGTGTCATCAATGTTATAATCTTTACATAGTCTCTCACATGCTGAAACCAATATTTGTCATGTATGTGGTGTTTGCTATAAGGGATGGTTTGTATAAGTGTACTCACCTGATTCTGACACCACTGTAGGCTCTGGGGACCTTAACCCTCGTGATTCTGTGACAGCTATATTACAGGAAATAGTGCTGATTCAGTTCAATACCTACTTGTGTACCTGTGTGTGTGAGTATACTTGCATCTGATTTTCTGTATGTCTTCATGTTTGTCTCTGTGTACATATTTGTGTCTTTGTGAGTATCTAAATGCATTTCTGTGACTTTGTATGCATGTGTATATATGTGCTACTTTGCATATATGAATATTTCTCTCCTGTGTTTGTTCGTGACTGTGTATATGAGCATATATTTGTTGTGTGTGTCTGTTTGTGAATGGTTTTTTATCAGTGTGTGTCTCTCTGTGTGTGTTTTTATCTTTATGTGTCTATGTGTTTCTGTGTCTGTGTCAGTACTTGATTGCTTAGGTCTGTCTGTACGTGTGTTAGTGCATATTGTGTGAATGAGTGTGGCTGTATTATGTGTGTGCCTCTGCATGGGTTTATGTGTGGAAGTGTGTTTGTGTGTATGGTGCATATTTATATTTGGTGTTTGTGTGTATTTCTGTGTTTGAATTTGAGGGTTTCTTCTGAGAGAACTAAAATTCTAGGAACACAATGACTTTATTTTATTCACATGCTTTCATTGAGTTTCTCCCTTGGGCACCTTCAATAAATTTGCCTTAGGATGAAATAAGAACATATTTTCAGACCTAAAATAAGGTAATATAGACTGAAGAGTGTTGTCTATCTTTCAGCTTCAACCATTTCTGAAGAATATGCACTTTGTTAATCCTGTTGGAGATGTAGTAAATATGAATCAGAAAGAAAAACTGCAAGCCGAGTATGGCATTTACCACATTTGTAATTTCCCCCATGGTGTTGGACTTAAGGTGAAAATAGGAGAGTTTAAGCCATATTTTCCACATGGTCAACAGCTCCATTTATATGAAGACATGATAGTGTGGGCCACAGGAACGAGACTGGTGGGTCTGACCAAAATGTACTGATGCACACCTCACAGTTTTCACCAGTGTCAAGAGGGCCATTTGGTTTCCATGTGACTTAGTGAAATTAGATGGATGGTCATGTAAAGACTCAATTTTAAACTTCTAGTTGATGTTTCTAGTTTTTTAAAATCTAAGCCACACATATGATATATTTTTATCATATCAGAAACTCTCTGATTTATAAACAAATATAAACTAGATATGACCTATGTTTGATATTATTCCAGTAAAGTTATCAATATTCTCTCGGTATCATTCTGATTGATGCACATTGCCTTTCTTCTCTTCTGCTGAATCTCTATTCTGCATGCTGAAAAGACTGAAGCTAATTGTAAGGAAAGATTTGGAACTAGGAACAGATATGCAAGTCATTAATTTAATTCTTTAATTTTATTCAAGCACTTTGACCAGGAGGTCCTAGATTCCCCACTTCCCTAAAAATACATCACATTTTCTTGGGTCACCTTTGATATTTTATTAATTATAACTTGTTTTTGAAACTATTTTCTATATAGGGATGTTTTGCTTGTATATATCTGTGTTCCATTTGAGTATGTGGTAGCTAAATATGCCTGGTGAGGGATTAAGATACTGAGGAGCTGAATACAAATTTGAGCCTAAGTGTAGGAGTGGGGGATTGAACAGCAAGTGTGAGAGATTTCTGAGCTACCTCTCCAGCCCTCAATCATAAGTTCTAAAGGAATCATTCATTATAAGAGTATGTCTTTGCACCTTAGTTCTTGCATAACTCATTCAAACAAACAAAGGAATAAACAATGAAATAAAAAAGATTTGTATTTTTTCCTTTTCTGGTTGGACAGGCACTTATAATCATCATAATTTGGCTTTGAGAAAATTTGTGAATAAAATATCCCACTATGTGTTCCCATATATATTATAAGTATTGATTCTGATATGTCTGGTTTTAGAGTATCTGAACTACCTTGCCTACTACAATGTTGTGTGTTGGATTTGAAAGGGGTTTACTTCGAGAAAGTGTGCAAACTTAATTGAAGCGATAATTTCAAGTTGCTCAAATAGAGTTGAATCATGAGTTAATATTCTATTTTCACAATGATGAGAATCTTATGCCCAGAGAACAGAGCAAATGGTATGAATTTTTAACTACTGGTCTGTTCCACTAGATCAGAGGCAAGCAATGAAATCACAAGCCTGCTTCTACCAGGTCTAACTTGAACATTAAAAAACATCAACCAAAAGGGTAGGCAGGTCTAAAATCAACCCAATATGTGCCGAACTACAGATATGCAAATCATAATGCAGAAATGAAACTTGCAAACAGTGAGGCAGCATGACTCCAAATGATACAATCATAGGCTTATGTGACAGTGAACTCAATGACATACTAAACAAAGACTGTAAAGAATAATTGTAAGGATGTTCAAAAAAAAATCAAAGAGCAAAAAAAATCACCTCTAAGGACAATCCAATTAGATCACAAACACTTCAAATAATAAGGAATAGAGTGAAGATGTGACAAAAATTCAGTAATGTTATAATAACCATGAAGAATTCATACTAACAGTTTGAAAATGAAAGACACAACAATTCAAACAACAAACTGTATAAAATGTCTTATGAAGAGAATATCTCAAGTAGAAGACAGGCTTTCAGAACTTGAAACAAGACAGGTGAAATATAATTCAAACTATGACAAAGATAAAACAATAAGGAAGGATGAAGAAAACACAAGAGACTTAGGGGACATCAACAAAAGACCAAATTAAGAAAGCACAGGCACAAGAGGAGGACAACATGTGAAAGGACCAATGTATTTCTAACAGAATGACAGCCAAATTTTTACCAAATGCTGGGGAAATATGGCCATCCAGATAGAGGAGGCAGTCAGAGTGCCCACAGACAGGTTCAGAAAAGGATATTTTGAATTTTGAATATTACTTAAAATCTGAATTAGGCAGAATAAAGAGGAAATTTAGGTTACAAGAGAGAAGATCAGTTTCATTGAAAGTCCCCATCATAATCACAGTACCTTTATTCATAGACACTTTAAAAGGAGGGAGTATCAATTATGTGTTTCAAAGAGAGACAAAATTTCCAACTTCAACTACTGTACACAACAAAGCAATCCTTCATAATTTCAGGAAGATAAAAAAAAACTTGTAATCATGAACACAAATTGCAGGAATATATAGCTACTGGAACATCACTAAGGAAGACACTTTCAGACTGTCTTGACATGTAACACTCCTTCACACTGAATATTAAGATAAACAGTAGATGTCAAAGGAATGTGTCGACTACACTAGATCACTAGACAGAAAAACAAAGTTTTGAAATACTTACAAAAACACAAATTGACAACAATCACCAAATAGCTTTCATTAATAACTGAATTTGAAGAATCCCACTCTCTAATCAAAGTACAAAGACAAGGAATTTTTTTAAAAACAAAGAAACAAACAATACTGTCTTTCTACTGCACTCATAAAAAGAATAGAGTCTCCACAGTACAAGAAAAAGACCACTCCAGGTAAAATGAATCAGAAAGAAGAAAATTGTACTCTAATCAATGAACATGGATGAAGAAATTCTCAAGTAAATAACTACAAACAGGTCTCAAAGCACATCAGAAAGATCAGACCCTATACACAAGATGACTTTATTACAGGGATGTAAGGCTGGTTCAACATATGCAAATCAATCAAGTATAATATGTCACTTAAATATATGCTAGGATAAAAATTGTATGCTCATTGAAAAAGATAGAGAAAAGGTCTTGAGCAATGTCCAGCATCCCTTCAGAGAAAGCAAACAATGAAACATAAAAAAACACATTTGAAAAATAGAAAGGATATTTTTTTTAACCAAATTAGTTTTTTTTATAAAAACAGAACATAGAAAACATTGTACTACATGGAGAAAAACTTAAAGCATTTCCACTAAATTCAGAAATTGAATCAAGTGTAGTGGTATTTCCTAGAATTAATGAAAAACTAAAAATTAGGTCACCAATATGACCAGAGACCAATTAGACAGAGAAAATTTCTCAATGAAGTTTCTCTTTTTTCTTGTATCTCTGCTTTGTGTCAAGTTTACAAAACTAAGCTACACAATGGGTGGGTAGGGTGTTCAGTTCAGGCATTCCAGTGGTCACACAACATATACTCCTAGATCTTCCTGAACTTTTAGTATTAGGAATCACCTCAATATTTCATCAATTTGTTCTCACATATTCAAGTGTGGCCTTGTACAAATTCCTGAAAGTAATGTGTTCACTCAGGTCATGTATAGAAAGAAATCTTGTTAACTACTCAACATGATGAGATGCTATAACTATTGAAGGAGTAGTCAGACTCCTCGCCCAGCATCTATCTGATTTTCCTCAGATGCCCTCTGCTGTGTGCAGTGTTGATTGTCACCCTGGATTCAGAAAATTCCATCAAGAAGGAATGGCAGCCTGCTGTTTTGATTGCACCCCTGCCAGCAAATGTGATTTCCAATGAGACAGGTAAGTGTTGACTGCAGGGAGAAATCCTTCAGATTGACTGACTTCTGCTATCTACACTGCACTTTTGAAGGGGCCTGGAAAGGGGCTGCACTGCTGTGTGGTATTCACCAGAGAAGACTGCTCAGACATAGGATTAAGACAAATAAAGTCATTATTATCTGGATGTCAACTGCAGTTGGTGTACAGGACCCCAGTGTAGCACTGAGCCTTTCTCAGGGTCAGATTTGAAGCAAAAGAACCATGTTCTGGGTTGACATACTTCAGTTACCAAGAACAGTGAGCCAAAAGCAGATCCACACAAGCTAAAAAGCAAAGTTAGTACATTTTGAGACTTTCCCAGAACTATAAGGACTATGATGGATTAGGCATTTCCTTTAGTTTGGCAGGTGGTGCTGCTAGGTGGTGAGTTTTATAGTCTGAGTGGTACATCTATCATGGATTCAGTTTTGCTAGAGAGGGTCTGTGGACCTACTAAGTTCTGTGGCCTTTTACAGCACAAATAAAATCTATTCCTTTACTAATTTTGTTTTACAAGTATGTCATCAATAATAATGTCCTTATAAATAACAACCTTTGCCTTCACATATACCCTTGACTCACTGTAAAATCATTGTTGATAGTATTTTGTAAAAGAAAGTGTTTTGAAAAATCAAACAGCCCTGTGAGGGAATTCTACACTATATCTGTCCAAATGATTATATCCCTGTAAAGGTACATGTAGACTAGATTGCAGTCATTAGTCTTTCTAAATATTTGGTTATTCATTTATCTTCCTTGAATGTATGTATGTATTCCTGTGTGATTTTATGTGCAGGAGATTGTGGAGGCCAAAAGAGTGCATACAAGCCCTGGACCTTGAGTTACAGACAGGTATAAGCTTCCACATGGATGCTGTGTCCAAACCCTTGTTCTCTGCAAGAGCTGTAAGCACTCTTTTTTTCCATTTTTCTTCATTAAGAAATTTTCTACTCACTCCACATATTAACCATAGACCCCCTCCCTCCTCCCACCCTATTCCTCTTTCCCAAGGCACACCACATCCCCACATACCTTAAATTGAGTTCTCCCATGAGACTAGGCAGGTCCAAGCCCACTGCATCAAGGCTGTTCAAGGTGTCACACCAAAGGGGAGTCTTTACCCTGGAGGAGATGGGAATGGGGGATGTGCTGGGGAGATAGTAGGGGAGGGGAGGGGGGAGAGCAGGGGAATCCGTGGCTGATATGTAAAATTAAATTAAATTATAAAAGAAGATATAAGAAGAGTTAGCAAGAAGCCTGAGCCATTAGACCAAACAGTTTAAATAATAAAAAATAAAAATAAAAAAGATTTCTGGGGATTGGAAAGATGTCTCAGCAGTTAAGAGCATGTGATGCTCTTCCAGAGGTCCTGTGTTCAATTTCCAGAAACCACATGCTGGCACAAAACTATCCATAATGAGATTCGGTGCCCTCTTCTTGTGTGCAGGCATACATGCAGGCTGAGCACTGAATATATAATAAATAAATAAATCTTAAAAAAAGATATTTAGGATCAATGAGATGATTTAGCGGGTAAATCTCTTGCCACAAATTTGATGACCTGAACTCATTGCAGGAAGCCCATTGAAATGAGATGGAGTCAACTCCTACAAGATGCCTTCTTGACAACTTGCACTTTACACACACACACACAAAAAAAAAAACCATGCATACGCATGTGAAAAATTTAACAGATTGTAATAAAATTGATTTAAGATAATAACTGTAAAGGACATTTATATTAATGAATACCAACAAAAAATAAACAAAACCTTTATGTTTATGAATATTTGAATTAGGCATATGTAGAGGGTAGTAAGTCCATACAGGGCCTGGTCCATGTGAAGGCCACCAGAGGCTTCTGATGCCCTTTGTACCAGAGTTACTGGTAGTAATATGGCACTTCACATGTCCTGGGAACTGGACTTAACCGTCCTGTAAGAGCAGACCACATTCTTAACACTTAGCCATCTTTCCAGCCCCTTAAAGAACAACAAACAAACAAACAAAAAAAGGAATCATAGCTGGCCACAAATGCTAGGTTGGTTTTATTCATGGAATGACTTAAAGTCCTGGAAGCACATCATTGTTTTCCATTATATCCACAGTTTACCACAATTACAATCATATTTCACTTACTTGATGTTGTGGAAATTACAACTTATGAATGGGGTATTATTGTTCACTTCAAATATTCTGTATTACCACTCTCACCTGGGAGTTCTCCTGTTGTCTTTTTCATGCTGTTTTACCAATAACTCCTTCACCATTGAGTACATTAGTAGAACCCAGGTCTGTTGGAGTCCACAAAGGATTCCTAGTGATAACTGAGCATGCATTACCATCAGGGCTGCATAAAAGGATGATTGGAACTCAGGTCTGGGTACTAGCTGTTTGGCATCTATAAAGGGGTGGTCTTTTGCCTCCCCCCTTGGAATTGATATAAAAAGCCCTTTGGAATAAAGTTCTGGGCTGGTGGATAAGGATCTAGGCTCCTGTGAGGCTATCCTGTTTTTCTGTCTCTCTTTTCCTCTATATTTCTATCTAAACCACTTATCCCTCACTCCCCAAACACCCAGGAGGAAAGTCCCCATGGAGGTCTCATGTAGAAAGAAATTAGGGAAGGAAGTAGGTGCTGTGTGTTAACAAAGGTGCTGATAAAAGATACAAGACTTCTGGGAGTTATATATGTATTGAATTTTCTATCTTAATAGTAGGATTATTTCATTTTATAAACTTTTTAGTGTCCCTGTTCCCTGCTGAGGACACAATTAAGGACATCATATTTAATTAATTTTGCTTGAGAATTTCACACATCATTATAAAAGCTCTCTTTATTTCCCAATTCTATTTCCCATACATCACATGCAAAAAAACTCTCAAACTCATGAGCTCTTTTTCATTTACTATTTTCAAACACTCTTTTTTATTTACTGCTTTCACATACATATGCACATTGCACACACACACAATAGATTCAATGTGTTTTTGATGATCATATCGGAATAAAAAAATACTGAGTGTTTCATCCTGGATTAGACCTAGTCTCTGTCTCTCATGAGGGCATCACTTCTAATTCAGACAGGAAGATTCATGTTATAGAGTATCAATAGGATCTGTGTTTGTCCTTGAAGAAGATAGGCACTGTGAAATGGAAGCATTGCTCTTCAGAAAAGTTTCAATTATATCTTTATTAATAAGTTACACGGATGTTGTAAAGTTTCCAAATTACACTGGAGTGGCCTGTCCATAAGAAATGCTGAAGTTGCACTAACAATACTTCTGCTTTCTGCATCAGATATGGATCAGTGTATGAAGTATCCAGAGGACCAGTATGCCAATGCAGAGCAGAACCACTGCCTGTACAAAGATGTGACCTTTCTGGCCTTTGATGACCCCTTGGGGATGACTCTGTCCTGTATGGCCTTGTGCTTGTCTGCATTTACCATTCTGGTTCTTGGGATCTTTGTGAAGCACCAAGACACTCCCATTGTGAAGACCAATAACCTCACTCTCAGCTACATCCTGCTCATCTCCCTCATCTTCTGTTTCCTCTGTTCCTTGCTCTTCATCGGCCATCCCAACTCAGCTACCTGTATCCTGCAGCAAATAACATATGGAGTTTCATTCACTGTGGCTGTTTCCACTGTGTTGGCCAAGACAATTATTGTGGTTTTGGCTTTCAAAGTCACAACTCCTGGAAGAAGGATGAAGTGGCTCCTGGTATCAGGGGCACAACCTACATCATTCCCATCTGCACCATCATCCAAATTATTCTCTGTGCAATCTGGCTGGGAACATCTCTTCCCTCTGTTGACATTGATGCACACTCTGAGCATGGCCACATCATCATTGTGTGCAACAAGGGCTCAGTAACTGCTTTCTATTCTGTCTTAGGATACCTGGGCTCTCTGGCCCTGGGGAGCTTCACTGTGGCTTTCTTGGCCAGGAATCTCCCTGACACATTCAATGAAGCCAAATTCTTGACATTCAGCATGCTGTTGTTCTGCAGTGTCTGGGTCACTTTTCTCCCTGTCTACCACAGCACCAAGGGCAAAGTCATGGTGGCTGTGGAGGTCTTCTCCATCTTAGCTTCCAGTGCTGGCTTGCAGGGGTTCATCTTTGTCCCCAAGTGCTACATCATTTTGCTAAGACCAGAGAGAAATTATCTACAAAAGTTAAAGGAGAAAATATTTTCCAGAACTCACATGTCATAAATTTTAACTGACAAATGTAATGTTGGTACAGAACCACCTATTAGGATACAATGCAAAGTTATTCATTAGCTAGTGACTCTTACTGTTTCTTCTAATGGTGTTGTTTATCAGTGTCATGTATACCACTTTTATCTATATTGTCTCCCATAACCTTCCACTCAGCCACCTATTGTTACAGGACTTGGCTTTTGGATATTTGTGAAGAGTAGAACTGTTCTACTTGTCTCTAATATGTAACTCAGAGGTTTCTTTTTGATATCTTATTGAATTTAAGACTTTAATAGCAATTGATTATTGGGGAAATTGAAGGACGTTTGTGACCTCATGTTTGCAGATGAAGGCAACACAATGCTTCCCCTTGTAGGGGGAAGACTAGAGAATCCTGATGCATCCTGGGAGTTAGAGAAGTAGAACTTAGTAGTGAGCAGAATGTTTCAATATACAGTTAATGTAGAATATTGCAGAAGTTGGAGAAATGTGTCAGCAGACAAAATCATGTACTTCTCTTGTAAAGTAGCAGAGTTCAATACACAGACAAAAAAAAGTAGTTAACACCCACCTGTCACAGTAGCTGCAAGGGATCAAAGTTCTCTTTGGGCCTCCAAGGACTCTTGTACACACACATGCACATAACAATACACTCAACATACCCATATACACAACACACAACACACAGCACATACACACACACACACACACACACACACACACACACACACACCAGAATCCAAGCCTTCTGTCTATCACTGGAAAATAAACAGACTTCTATGGGAAAATAATGAAGTAAAATACACTAAGATAAAAGAAAAATATAACACATTAGATTGAACAAAACAAACAAAAAGAAGGAAAGTAACAAATCAGAGACCCACTTGGTTGCACATTCTCAATCCCATCAAAACTGTACAGTGGTAGCCATTGTACATCAATGTACAATGTACTCAACGAAACTTATAGGGTAAAATGTGAGAAGAAAAAAATAAGAAAAAACAAAACAAAATGAAACAAAACAAAAAAGATTAAAACAACAAAGAAATAAACAAACAAAAAAAGAAAACACCCTGACATGATATTGTGAGACAAGAAACATCCAAAGATGCCACTGAGTTCATTTTCTTTTGGTCATCCACTGTAGCACATGCATTCTATCCTTCAGCATAGTTGAAACTCCAGTGAGACTCCCTTGGTGGAAACTAAACTTTCATTAGAAGCTGGCTATCAACTGGATATTGCTTCTGGGTTAGGAATGAAGCCTGTGTCCACTTCTCCTTTCAGCTCAAGCACCCCTCACTGGATAGTTTTTTGTCAATCTGACACAAGCTAAAGTCATCTGAGAGGAGAGAACCCCAATTTAGAAAATGTTTTTAAGCTGGCGGTGGTGGTGCACACCTTTAATCCCAGCACTTGGGAGGCATAGGCTGGCAAATGTCTGTGAGTTTGAGGCCAGCCTGGTCTTCAGAGTTATTTACAGGATAGCCAAGGCTACATAAAAAACACTGTCTTAAAGCCTCCCACCCCCTTGAAAGAAAATGTCTCCATGAGATCCAGCTATAGGGCATTTTCTTATTCAGTGATTGACTGGGAGGGCCCAGGTCAAAGTGGGTGTTGACATACCTACACTAGTGGTTCTGAGTTCTATAAGAAAGCAGGCAGGGTAAGGCAGTAAATAGTACCTCTCCATGGCCTCCGCCTCAGTTCTTGTTTGATTTTGGTCCTGGCTTCCTGCAATGATGGACTGAAATGTGAAAGTGTATGCAAAATAAGCCTTTTCCTTTACAACTTGGTTTTTGGCCATGTTGTTTTATTGTAGCAACAGAAATTCCAACTAAGACAAGTTAGTACCAGGAGTCAGGTCTTGCTTTGACAGACCTGACAATCTTGTTTTGTAGGAGGACTTTGGAGGACTTTGAAACATTGAATAAGAAAATCCTTTGAGTGTTTATGGAACAGCAAGCTGTTCTGTAGTAGCTTGGAACATAATAACATTGAGCACAATGCAGGAGATGGGAACATGACTTGTGTAATTTGAGAAGGGGGAAGTATAAAGACTCAATTGGAGCAATTTCATATTTTGAATTAAGATTCTGTGGCCCTGGTAGCAGGGGGTGAATAATCAGCTATGATTAACAAAATATCTGAACTGCTAAAGGGAAACCTTTGTTTTACTGAGATACTGGATGCTGGTTGGCTGGAGTTGAGAAATTAGTGGTGATTAAGAAAAGCCCACAGTGGTGGTGGAACATGTCTTTAATCCCAGCACTCTGGAGGAAGAGCCAGGCGGATCTCTGTGAGTTCAAGGCCAGCTTGGGCTATAGAGTGAGTTCCAGGACAGGCACCAAAACTACATGGAGAAATGATGTCTCAAAAAAACCAAAGGGGAAAAAAAAGAGGAGGCCAGCATTGCTGAGTTGAAATCTTCTGAGAAGTGGTTCCTGATGGCACACAGATGCTATGTCCCAGATGCAGTTGTATTTCATGCTGACAGTCAAATTTGGTGGTGTGAGACACCCAGGTGATACTGGTTTTAAAGGCATAATTTGGTCATGGATTTCAGCTGAGGCTTGACACTGTGCGAAGCCAGGAGATGCAATTGGTGAAGGTAGAAGTATACTAGCAGTTGAAGGTCCAAAATTGAAGAAGTCACACAGAGAATTTGAGACTTGGAACCATGAAGAAAGTCTATGATGATGAAAGTGTTGATGAAAGTGCAGCCATGTTGCAGCAGAAGACCCAGCATTGTGGTTGATGTCTGTAGTTGTAACCACTCGTCTTAAAATAAGAATCACAGAGCCAATAGAGAGATGAAAACCAAGAGTTGAGAGCAATAGCTAAGAGCTAAAAACAATGTTGCTGTTGATGTACCTCCCTGAAAGAGAGCTACTTCCTGTGCCTGTCGTTTTTTTATAGAGTTTTTGTTCTGCCTTTTCATTGGTTGTAAATCTAACCATACGACCTCTTAGTCACTGCCTGTCTGTACAGACCTCCAGGTTTTCTATGGTTGGTATTGAGATTAAAGGTGTGTGTATCTAATGCTGGCTGTATCCTTGACAACACAGATCTACCTAGCTCTGCCTACCAAGTGCTGGGATTAAAGGCATGTGCCACCAACGCCCAGCTTTTGCGATGGCTTGCTAATCTCTCTGACACCCGAGCAACTTTATTTATTAACATACAAATCACATTTCAGTACAAATAAAATACCACCATAGATATCAGTACTGTGGGGCGACTGACAAGAACAGAAGCAGCTATAGAGTGGAGCCATCCTGAGCCTGGAAGGCAAGCTGTGTGTGCTGCAGAGGATGGAGCTGAAAAATTGACCCAAGCCCTTTGAATAAACCCAGAAGATAGTAAGTGGATCTAGACATTGGAAATGGAAATATTATACAGTTGGAAAGTGTATTTTATTTGTCAGAGAGAGACTTTGCCTTGGGCCTTTCCCTCTAGAGGTAAGGAATTATTTAAGCTAATTTTTAATTTTTTAGAAGCCCACACTTGGTAGATTTCAAATGTTTAAAAGAATTGTTTGGGTTTGAAAACAGACTGGATATGATAAGGGGACTATTTTTTCTGTTTGTTGAGATAGGGTTTCTCTGTGTAGTATTGGCGGGCTTGGAACTCATTCTGTAGATCTGACTGGTTTTGAAAACACAGAGTCTCTGAGTGCTGGCAGTGAATGTGTGTGCCACCATTTCCACTTCCAAGCAGGACATCATTTTTTAAAAAAAGAATTATTTATTATGTATAGTGTTCTGCATGCAAGTATTTCTGAATGCCAGAAGAAGGCTCCAGCCCTCATTATAGCTGGTTGTGAGCCAACATGCAATTCCTGGGAGTTGAACATAGGACCTCTGTTTCCATTGTGGGACTTTTAAAACTGTGGGACATTGAAAGTTACTTATGTTTTTTAAAATATGTGTTTATTTTTTTATGTGCATTCTTGTTTTGCCTGAATGTTTATCTGTGTCAAAGTATTAGATCCCATGAAACTAAAGTTACAGACAGTTGTGAGCTGCCATGTTGGTGCTGGGACTTGAACCTGGGTCCTCAGGAAGAATAACCAGTGCTGATAAATGCTGAGCCATCTCTGAAGCCCCTACTTAGAATTTAATGTGAGATCTCAGGGATGAATGGGAAAGGAAAGGTAACTTTGTGGTGATGTATTTGTGTCAAGATGATATGGGGTCAATTGTGCTGGATGGTTTCCTAACAATTTGACACATCTGAGTCACGACCTCTAAAGTCATCTGAGAAGAGGGGACATCAATTAAAATAATGCCTTCAGCTCCTAAGACCACAGGGCCAGCTCTTCCACATGAACCAGGCATTGCTGGGTGAGGGGAGGGGGAGGAAGCAAGCTCATGCCCCTCCCTGCCATCACCAGACATATGGGTACTTGGGAGAGCATGTCCTGCGGCAATAGGAATGGGAAAACTATACCTGACTCCCAGTAGCTGCAACACTTGGGAGAGCAAACCCTATACTTCATGAGAAAATCACAATGTAGCCAACCTTGTTGGTGTGGTTGTTGAGGAGCCAGCTTAAAAATTGTGAGCATGGGAGATCTGTCCCAATTATGCATCTGTCTTGAGGTGGCATGGGTGGAGGGAGTTGCCCCCTCCCCCATGCCTATCAATATCTGGGACAAGTGATAGAGCTGGCTTTGTAGTCATAGCATGGGAGAGCTATACCTGAACCCCACCAGCGGCATCACTTGGGAGAGCAGGCCTTGGACCTCACCAGTGCAGCACAATGGATGCATCCTTGTTAGTGCAGGTGTGTGTAAGCCAGCCCCAAAGATGAAAACATGGAGCAGTTGTTCCCATTTGACATCTGGTAGACAAATCCTACAGCTTCCCAGGCCCAGACTGAAGGATATGACTTGGCCTGCCCCACTATTCACCACATCTATGATCTGCTGGAGCTTGTGATGGGACCTGGTCTGTAGATCTAAAGTCTTAAGATTTCTAAAACACAGGGCAACAAAAGGTTATCCAGGAGGATCCCTAGTGAGGGCCCATCATTGGTAAGATAGTGGAAACCAAAGGCCTCGAGCCAGACCAATGACTCTTTGCAATGAACACTTGAAAGTAAAGATAAATGCACAAAGGGGTTTACTGCATGTGTCACTGTCTCACACTGCAGCTTCCATGATGAGATTAAAACATTTTCCCTTATTTTATTTTATTCCATTTTCCCTTTTTTCTCTTACACACACACACATACACACACACACACACACACACACACACACACACACACACTATTTGAATGTACCAGGCAAATGAACAAAGTGGGTTTCCATGAAAATGAGGGAAGTGCATCATGGGACGTCCTGGGGCTTTAGCGACACATGGGGCAACATCTTCCTCTTTTGGGGACCCTGTGTGTATAAGAGTGTTTGCCAGTCTCCACCTTCTTTATGGATTATTATTTACTCTTGTCTTCCTGACTGATCTGGCTCACTCAGACATGGCTAAAAAAGTCCTGGTTCACATAGAGCCATCACACAGACCAGATCTCAACCTGAGTGCCAAGGGTTTTCTGTTGATTCCTCTGGAGTCCTGGATACAGAGAAGCCTCGACCTCAATGGCTGCAAATGGCCTTCCTGGATTGTAGGTCTTTTCCAGTCTGTATGAGTTGAAGGAATATGCACCAATTTAGCAAAAGGTGAAGGACTATGAGGAAGTGACAAGATAAAGGCTGACTGGATGTTTAGAGTAACACAGAGAAGTGAGTACAGAAACAGTGGGAGTAATTACATCTGGGCATTTGACACAGGGCACCATAATTCATAGAGAGTCTCCAGGTATTGACTGTAAATTGGTTGTATTGGTTGACATTTGGTGTTGGGTTATAAAATGAGGTCTTAAGTTGGCAATAACTAAGTGTGTAGCTCATTATGCAGTGATCTGGTATAGTATAATTTTTATGAATAGTTACATTGAATGTGAATAATTTGATTTTCTTCACAATAAAAACCTATAAGAACTCATTACAAATTGGGGAAATGTCTCAAGGGCTTCAGAAAAAAAACACTATACTGACACAAATTTGTTATACTGATGTCAAATTTATAAAATTTAAGAATATATACATGTAAAATGCTTGAATCTTTTCATCAGCATATGTAATTGACAGGATAGATACAACTTTTTTGGAATAGTCTAGGGTTCAAATTAATAAAATGTGTAAATGACCCAAGTGGAAGAATTTCCAAATTAGCATTTCATCAGCAAATGAAATCAATAACACAAAAGTAACAATGAATGTAAAAGAAGGACTGAACATGAAAGCTATATCTGAACATGAATAAGAGGATAGATGCAAAATTCATTTAGCCTAATATGATTACTTAAAGAAATAATAGCCTATGATATCAAATGGCAAATTATGACTTTTATGTGAGTATTCAGACAGTGAAGAACAATCATGCTTCAAAACTCTTTAATTTAAGAAATAGGGGAACTAGGTTTAAGGTTTGTTATTCTAGCATATGTTATAACCCTATTGTGATGAAGTGAGTTCCTTTCTGGTTTTAATAGTATTATGTAGCACTTGGGAACAAAGATGATGCCCAAGAGTGATGAATTAGAAGCCAAGATAGAGAGGACTTCCATAGCCACCATGACGAGCCTGACGCAGACACTACAGAACACCAGCATGCTAAAAGCCAGGAACTTGGCTTCATTGAATGTGTCAGGCAGATTCCTGGAACAAAAAGCCATAAGGTAGCTGCCTATTGCCAGTGTTCACAGGCATCCCGGGATGCAGTAGAAGGCAATAGCTGAGCTTTTGTTGCAAATGATGATGATGTGTCCATGTTCTGAAAGGACATCTTTGTCAATAAATGGAGGAGAGGTTGCCAGCCAGACTCCAGGGAGAACAACTTGCAGTAGGGTGCCGATGGGAATGATGAAATTGAGGGCCCTTGATATCAGCAGCCACCTCCTGATACTTCGTGAAGCAGTGATCTTGAAGTGTATAAGTACAGTGAGAGTTTTGGCCATTACAGTGGAAAGAGTCACAGTGAACAGAAGTCCAAATGTGTTCTACTGCAGGATACAGGTAACTGTGCTAGAATGGCCGATGTAAAGCAATGGGACAGAAAAATGAGAGGATGAGAATGATGAGCAGGACATAACTGAGATGCCGGTTATTGACCTTGACAATAGGAGTGTCTCGATGTTTCAGAAATACCCCAAGAATGACAGCTGTGAGTGAGGAAAAACCCAAGGACATGATGCTGAATATCTTCCGGAAGGGGTCTTCAAAGGCCAGAAATGTCACAGTCTTATGTTGGCAGTGGCTCTTCTCATTATTTGCATAGTGTGTTTCTGGACATTTCACACACTGATCCACATCTGGCAGAAGTGCATGTGATCATGAATGCATACTCAGGTTTCCCCTTTTATTCTAAATCACTTCCCTGCTCCAGAACTTTGCAATGTTATCTGACATCTCTTACTTTGTTTCACATAAAATGCAAAAGGATTAAACTCTATGATGATATTTTACTTGCGCTGAAATGTGATTTTATTTGTATGTTAATAAAGTTGTCTGGGGTTAGAGCTAATAGCAAGCCATAGTAGAAGTCTGGCAGTGGTTAACACATGCCCTTAACCCTGATCAAATGACAGGCAGATCTCTGTGTGTTCAAGGATACAGCCAGCATGGAGACAAGACACACGCCTTGAATCTCAATACCAACCATAGAGACCTGGAGGTCTATATAGACAGGCAGTGACGAGGAGGTCATGTGGTTGGGTTTACAACCAATAAGAAGGCAGAACAGAAAGTCAGTAAAAAGACAGATAGACATTAAGTAGGCCTCTTTCTCAGGGGAAGGACAGCAGCGGCAATGAAGGATAAGAAAGGGTTTTTAGTCTCAGCTCTTAGCTAGTGCTCTGGCATCTTGGGCTTTTAACACTGCATTTGGCTCTGTGTTTCTTATTTAATAAGACTGTTACATCTACAGTTGGTGCCCACATGGCAAGAATTCATTAAAAACTGCTTGGCTTGGTGGCCCAGCCTGGCCGGATTTCCCCCCTCAGCTGGCCTGGCTCCCCAGATCCGGCCAGCTGAGACCAGGCCCTAGGCCTGACTGACCATAGTTACAAGCGGTTACCCACATCTGGAGCTACTTGCAGCCATATTGATAACTCAAGCAACTCAGGTTTTTTTTTTTTTTTTTTTTTTTTTTTTTTTTTTTTTTTTTTTAAAGCAGGTGATAAGAACAACACAGTCCCTGCTGGAGCTACTGTTTGGTGCACTGTAGTTGCAGCAGCTACATGCAACTGCAGATAGAGCTGCTTTCAGCCAAAATGGCAACACATGTGGGCAGAGCTTAAGGAAGCCGGAGGCCAGGCTTGACTCGGCTCAAGGGGGAACAGGTGGCTGGATTTAAGCTTTTAGCCAAAACTCGTAGCTATTCTTTTTCTTTCTTTCTTTCTTTCTTTCTTTCTTTCTTTCTTTCTTTCTTTCTTTCTTTCTTCTCTTCTCTTCTCTTCTCTCTCTTTCTTTCTCTTCTCTCTCTCTCTCTCTCTCTCTCTCTCTCTCTCTCTCTCTCTGTTTCTTTGGATTCCCACCTTGGATGCTAGGTAGCTGTTTTGAAATTCTCTCGGATTTCTACTGTTCTACACAGACTAAGTAAGTCAATTAAGATAGCAGATATTTTAAAGAAAAAACTATTTAAAAGAGAATAAAAATTCCCACATTAAAAAATGGGTAATATGTGTACATTAGAAGAAAATTGAACTTTGTGTGATAAAATTTTAGGCAGTCTGAAAATGGAACAACTATATAAGAAGATTAATGTTGATGGGATTATGCATATTATTACTTTCCTTATCCTTATTTTACTATTTAAAAAGATAGTCAATTTAAGTGCCAGGATAAAAGCTTTAGAAAAACCTGTTAAACCTGTTAAAATGAATTATAGAGAAATTCAGATTCAGACAGCAGAAAATATGGAGAAATTGTTTCAGTATTGGATTATAAGGTTACAGAAAGAAAGCCTGTTTTCACACAATCACCCTTAATTTATCTGGTGACCATACAGCAGTACCTGGTCAAGTGAATGCACAAAATATTTGGACTCCAATTGAAATGTTAGATTTACAAAGGTTTAAGGAGGCAGTACTATCTTATGGCATGCATTCCCCATTTGTAAAGCAAATGTTAAACTACTGGTCAACTTATAGTAAGATTATACCACAGGACTGGAGAGAGTTGGTAAATGCTGTTCTGGAACCTGGGGCACAGCTGCAGTGGCAAATGTGGTTGAAAGAGGAAGCTAAAAACATAGAAAAAAATGAAGGGCTAGAGGTATACAAATCTTCCAGGATCAGCATGTTGGAGAAGGCCAATATGTGGCAATACAAACACAATGTTTATATGATAACCAAATCCTAATTCTGTGTCGAATGGCAGCATTGACTGCATGAGACATAGTTGAGGAACCAGAAAAGAAAATTGAGTCATTTACAAGGGATATACAGGGCCCAAAATAATCCTTCACGGATTTCTTCCAAAGACTGACTTCAGCAGTAAAGAGAATGGTCCCGAATTCAGAAGCTAGCAAGATAATAATTGAATCTTTGGCTTTTGAGAATGCAAATGCAGCATGCAAGAGAATAATCAGGCCTTTAAAGGCCAGATCTGCATCCATGTAAGATTGTATTAGAGACACGTTTATTGTTGAGGCTCATGACCATGATGATATGTGGATAGGAGAAGCAATTTCAAGAGTTTGAGGAATGTTAGATGGTTTGGATGTGGAAATCAAGGACACTGGAAAAGGGACTGTAAGCAGGGCATTCCTAGAAACAATGTTTCTTCAAGAAACAATGGCAACAGAATGCCTCTTCCTTATGGAGTATGCAGAAGTTGTGGTAAGGGAAACCAATGTAGTTCAACAAGAGACAGACTAGGTAATACTTTGCCTCAGTCTTTGGAAAAATCTCAGAGGAGCCTCAGGCAGGCCTCCACAGGAAATCCAGTTCAGAACTTTCCTGCAGTCATAGAGGAAACCCTACTCAGAGCAATTAAATAAACAAAATCCTATTGGAATAAACCAGCCTGCTCGGTCTGATGAAACAGCTGAGTAGAGAGAAAATAAAATTCATGGAGAAATCATAAAGAAAAATATTTTGGCAAACTTCTTTAAATGAACAAAGACCAAAATTAACATATAAATATAAATGGTGTTTTGTTGTCTGGTCTGGTAGACACAGGTGCTGATGTGACCACAATTGCACCAGAATTTTGGCATCAAACTTGGCCTCTTCAGGAGGTAAACATTCAACTGTTAGGAATTAGAATATTATATCAAGTGAAACAAAGTGCAAGATAGCTCCAATGTATAGGTCCAGAAGGACAGAGAGGAAAAGAAAAACCATATGTGGCTACCATAGCAATGAATCTGTGGGGTTGAGACCTGTTACAACAATGAAATACTCAGATTAACATCCTTCCAACCTCAGAAACAAATCATAAACTAGTACATGTTTCTGAGAGAAATATTAGAAGATATTATTCTAATGAGTGGTCACCAGTCATCCAGATTGTACAAGAACAGGCACAGCAACTGATGATCTTCCAAAGACACCAACAGCTCTGCCTTTAAAATGGTTAACAGAGAAGCCTGTATGGGTTCATCAATGGCTTTAACAACCAAGAAACTCCAGGCTTTAGAAGATCTGGTAGAAGAGCAGTTAAATGCTCAGCATATTAAAGAATTAAGAGAGCCCTTGGAATTCTCCTGTATTTGTTATTCAAAAGAAGTCTGGTAAATGGAGAGTGGTAACAGACCTTAGAGCAATTAACAAAGTAATTCCTTCAAAGGGCTCTCTACAATCTGGAATTCCTTTGCCTACTCTGTTACCAAAAAGATGGCTTCTTATAGTTATTGATTTAAAAGACTGTTTCTCTTAAATACCCTTACAAGAAAAAGACAGAGAAAGATTTTCCTTCATGGTGCCTACTTATGATAATTTTCAACAAGTTAAGAGATATCAATGGAGGGTCCTCCCACAGGAAATGTTGAATAGCTTAACCCTGTGCCAATATTTTGCACAACAGCCATTGGAAGTGATACTTTAAAAATTTCCTAAATCTATAATTTATCATTATATGGATGATATATTACTAGAAGACTCAAATGCAGATACTTTGGTAAGAACATTTGAAGAAGTAAAGACAATTTTGCCTTGTTGGGGTTTATAAATTGCTACTGAAAAGATAAAAAGAGGAAATTCTATTAATTATTTAGGATTAATATAGGTCTACAAAAATTAAACCCCAAAAGGTGCAAATTAGGAGAGATCGATTACAGACTCTTAATGACTTTCAGAGATTATTTGGACACATTTCTCATCTACAAACTATTGTTGGGACAAAAAATGATGAACTTAATAATTTGTTTAAAACCTTAGAAGGTGACAAGGACTTTGTCCAAGAGAATATTCACCTGAGGTTGAGAAAGAATTTGCCTTGGTAGAAGAAAGTACATGAAGGATATTTGGATTGTATCCATCCAAAGCTGGATTGTATTTTGCTTATTTTACCCTCTAGGCATTCTCTTACAGGAATATTAATGCAGAGGGAAGATATTATTTTGGAATGAATACTTTTTACCAAATAAACTGAATAAAAATTTAAAAACTTATGTTGAAAATAATCTCTGACTTGATTTTGAAAGAAAAATTGACATTGTCTATTGGTAGGAATAGACACAGCAGAAATTGTTTTACATTTAACTAAGGAGGACATTGAAAAAATATGGGCAGAAAGTGAACCTTGGCAAAAAGCTTGCAGTATTTTTTGGAGAAATTAACTGAAAATATCCCAAAATTGATAGAATTGATCTTATAAAGAGATATGATTGGATATTGCCTCGAATTGTACAGTGAAAACCCATATCTGGAGTTCATACATTTTATACGAAATGCCAAAAAACAAGGAAAGGCAGATTACAAATCAGAAAATTTAAGTAAAGTGGTTTGAAGTCCTTATAATTCAGTTCAAAAATTGGAATTTTATGCTATTCTGTTTATATTAATGGATTTTACAATATAAAGCTTATTATAGGTATACCACATAATCCTACAGGCCAAGCAGTTATAGAAAGATCAAACAGAACTCTAAAGAATAGGCTAAGTAAACAGAAAGAGGTAGCAAAAAAAAAAAACAGAAATAGACTGCATAATGCTCTGTTAACTTTGAATTTTCTCAATGCCAATGAGAAAGGAGCAACAGATGCACAGAGACATTGGATAATATAAAAAACTACAGTATTAAATCAGCCTATATATTTAAGCATAGGCTGACCTCAGAATGAAAACTAAGACATGTGTTACCTTTGCATGAAGTTTTGCTTTGGTTTCTATAGGAGAAGATAAACTATGGATAACATCAAAATTGATAGTGTTTCGATTTGAGGAGGTGATTGTTCATCAACCAGCATGAACAACCAATTTAAACTAACTTATACCAGTAACACATGCCTTTTCATTTAATCAGATAATAACTTGCTGAAAGGGAACCTCCCCAAAATTAGTCTTAGGGAAAGGTTGTTGTTTTTTACTTTTAGGAGAATGAAGACTAAGGAATCAGAAAACACTGGACAAATGAGACAACTGAAGAAAAAGGGCAAATCTTCTGTCCCAGGAAAAACAGTAAAATGACCTGTTGGTATATCATCTACAAAATTTCATAAGTTTTCCTAAATGTTTGCTTCTGCTCTTCTCTAAAGACATTTAACACTATTGGTCTTCTTGTAGTGCCAGTTCAATTAAAATTTAAAGCTGGCTCTGGAATTGGAGAAGGACTCTCTCCTTCTTTAATCGCAAGCATGTTGTTAAAAGGAAAATGCAAACACTCTCCTTCTTTAATCGCAAGCATATTGTTAAAAGGAAAATGCCAGAAGAAAGAGCCATCTTCTGATATGAGACAGGAGAAAAACCAAATCAATTAAGGTACTATTCTATTACTACTAATCTCATTTCTTTGATTCTATTCTGATTCTTTACATTTTTTCTTAAAGTATGAATTTTATATCAAAATTGACAATATATATATATATATATATATATATATATATATATATATTAAACTTTGTTAAGATATCAATGGCCATATAGAGTACATACATTTCTAGAAGAAAAGGCTTTAATTAGCTGCTTATACATGTTTTTGTGTTTGAATCTTTATCAGTTTTCTGCAGGAAATCACAGCCAGGCCTAACATCAACTGATGTCTCCAGGAAGAAGATGGTGCCCCACAACAACAATTATTCCATGTGGACAATAATAATATCACTAAGCTGACAAACATCATATACAGATCAGCTTTGGACTACAAAGTGCTCAGAGCAATTTTGAGATGGCTAGCAGAGATAATCCAGTTTCAAACATTACTTGAATAAGAACTCGAGATAAGCCCTGAACTTTGGCATTATTCTCAGACTGGACAACAAAGGATATAGCTACATTTTCTAGAATTTGACAATTAACCCAATTTTTTTGCTTTTCAGAAAAAGATACCTTTGCCCATATCCACCAGGAAGCAATTTTATTATTATGATGCCCACATTCCCAAAGATGTGGTGTGAGGCACGTGGTTCTTTTGTCTTTTAGTGGGTTTGGGTCTGTGATAATTTTTATTGTTTACTAGGGTTGGTTACAAGTTGTTGTTAAGGGTTAGAAAAAGGGCTAAGCAAGGAGATTAGATTTAAGTTTCTTGTCTTAAAAAAGATACATACAAATGATAGAATAGAGGGTAGATTATTGAATCTACTTGGAAAAGTAAAGAGAAGATATAGATATGATATAGATAAAAAGAAAGATTATTTAATCTACTATTAAAAAACAATTACTAGTTTTAAATACTTTACATTGGATTGGATTTTTGTGTATTGAATACAAATTATATATATATATATATATATATATATATGTTATATATATAGAGAGAGATTGATATTGTCAGAAAATGTTATATGTATATTTCTAATCTTGTTCAAGATATTGTACTTATACCATTCATTTAACAATGTAATACAATTTGCTGATCCTTGAATGTTATTATTACCAACTATTAGAATACAAAGAAATGAAAGTTAGTAGTTAGACATTGTAATTGAACTTGTAGTCATATTAGATGTGTTTTCAAGATTGAGCCGATATATTCCAGATAGACAGGTCATATCAAACTCTTCATAGATCTATAGAATATGGCACTTAAAACATTTTAATAACTTAGAAAATTTTTCTTTATTTTTTGATATGACTATGAGATATGTCGGCTCCTAGCAGTACCAATCTACTTCAGGGAAAATATGGGCATTGAAGAAACTGCATATGGAGTTAACTTTCATTCTCGCAAAAGTTAGCCACTGGACAACAAAGTATGCTCAAATCAACTGCTGACAAACAGGACAAAATGGACAGACAGGACATGAAACAAAGGTCTACCAAATCCTGCCATGATAAGTGTGGTTGTAGCTTTAGCAACAGACATCCTCTGAGGTCGGGACAATATGGTACCATCTCTGAAGTGTCCATTGCAATTTGGAAAAGGTACAGTGCCCTTTACTTCGAAGGCAGCTGAACTGGCAGTGGACTCATGCCTTCTGATGTGCAGTGGAAGAGCAGCTGAAACAGTTGTTCCTGAAGAGTAACTTTTAATAGAGCAATGTGTACAAGAATGGGATGCTGAGATGAAGCCACACACACACAACCAAGAAGAATGGACACCTGAATTTAAAAAAAAAATCAATAATTACCAGAATTTAAACTCCTGAATCATGGCCTGACGCTAGTGAAATTCAGGTATTTCTGGTACATGGACTGCTCTCACAAAATGTGAGGTCAAACTGGTAACATTGTGTACATCCTACTTCACAAATGAGTCTGTCAGACAGGTTGAAGATGATGCTCCAACACTGTGGAGAAACCTCTGGTGATTGTCCAGGCAACTGGCTGTTTCTGTCAACTCACATTTTTTTGGAAGCTGCTTGCGTACACTTCCTGTTTTTATTTTTGTTAGGTAATATTTCCTTCTTGGATCTCTGATAGAGCTGAAGATTAGACAGTTATAGTTAAAGTTTAGATAGTTATATTTTTCCTTGTTAAGAATTTTAGAAAAGGAACTCACTAAAGAGTAAGTGTGTAAATTTGAAAGACGTTATAAGATAGTTCTGTTAGTAATATAAGTTAGGATAGAAAGTGAATCAGGTACATGTTGAACTTACCAAAATAGGATGGATAATGGAATTATTTTCTCTGAATTTGTCAAATGCAAATTACAATTGGAATATGATTTATGCTTATGGATTTTTCTGCTATATTTTCAATATATTAATAATGTCCATATTTCTATACACCTTTTTATTTCTGATATATATTTAATTCTCTTTATATCATCGCATTACCATTCACACTCCCTATATAATACATTCTGATCATGATTTTGCACTACCCCAAATCTTCTTAGATGCTCCCCACCACCATTCCTGCCCAAATCCACATGCTGTCTTTCTCTCTTTCTTTAAAAAAAGAAAATCACAACAAACCCAACAAAACAACAATTAAATAACCTCGCTCTCTCACACATGCCACCCACAAACCTCAAAAGCACAAAACACAAAGTTGTGAATCAAAATATTATGGAAAAATACAACAAGACCAGAAGAAAATACATGAAGAAAAATAACAGCCCAGAACATTACCATATCTCCTTGGATCCATATTCTGGCCCCAAACTCTGGCACTATAATGGACTCTAGGCTGGTCCTATGGATCTCAGTCTTCCCAAAAGCTCCAGGCTGCACTGTACCCTAGGGCTCCATATTCCAGCTCACAACATCAGAAGAAGACTTCTGTTTTACAGAAGGCCAGGTTGATACTAGGGACCCTAATATCCCCTTCACTTGGATCCACATTCCAGCAAACAGTTCTGGAAGGTCATAGGAACACCAGGTAAGTCTCTGCCCACTGCTGGCTAACACTCATTGAAGCATGCCCAACATAAACCAGCAGCACCACGTCTCTTGGGCTCCATATACCAACCCACACCTGTGGCACATTTACTGGATGACAGGTTTATCATAGGGACCCCAGATAGGATGCTATACCACCTCCATTTGCACCTAACACTTCTTAAATCCTGCTCTACAGGCCCAGACTGTATTCCCTCCCCTGGGCTCCATATTTCTACCCACACATTAGGCTGAAGAATTCTGTTTTACCTCAGGCCAGGCTGGTTCTAGAGACCCAGAGAAAGACACTGCTCACTGCTATCCAACACTCACAAAAGCTGGTCCAACAGCCCTCCACTGCACACCACCTGCACTTCCTATCCCAGCCCACAACTTCTGCAGAAAACTTCTGCTTTACTGGAGCCTATGCTGTATGAGGAACACCAGACACTAAGCAGATTCCCATAATACAAGAGGCCACACAGGTTATTGCAACCAGAGAGGCCAATGTGGCATCCAAATATAAGAGGTCTTGCAGGTCACAAAGCCCCACTGGCGATACCTAATGGACCTATAAACTGCCTATTCACCAGAATCCCTGACCACTTGGGCCAGAAGAACAAAGAGGAAACAGAAACCAAAAAACAAAAAACACCCATTCAACAAAGACAAAGTCAGGAATAAACATATAGATGTATAACTAATGCAAACCTAGATGCCTCAATGCAAATGTAAGAATACAATCAACAACAGAAAGGGCAATATGGCACCACCACAGCCCAGCTACCCTATAACAGAAAGACCTGAACATTTCAACAGTGCTGAAGCACAAGAAAGCAACCTTAATGAAGGTTTATGAACATACAACTTTATGAAGATGATAGAGGGAATGAAAAAAATCCCTTGATGAAATTTAGGAAATGACAAACAAAAAATTGGAGGAATAGATAAATTCCTTAAAGAATGCCAAGGAATCCAGGAAAATACAAACAAACAGGTGAAGGAAACTGTTTAAGACCTGAAAATTTAAAGACAAGCAATAAAGAAAAAACTGTTGGAGGGAATTATGATAATCGAAAATCTGGGTAAGTGAACAGGAAGTACAAATGCAAGCATCACCAACAGAATTCAAGAGATGTAAGAGAGAATTTCAAGTGTTACAGATACAATAGAAGATACAGATTCATTGGTCAAAGGAAATGTTAAATCTAAAAATTCCTTAACACAAAACTTCCAGGAAATATGGGAATCTATGAAAAGACCAAGCTAAGAATACTAAGAATAGAAGGAGAATACCAGATTAAATGGTCAGAAAATAAATTCAATAAATTCATAGAAGAAAAATTTCCTAACCTAAAGAGGACATGTCTATACAGGTACAAGAAGCTAACAGAACACCAGAGAGATTGGACCAGGAAAAAATGTCCCAAAGCCACTTAATAATCAAAACACTGAACATACAGAACAATGTTCTAATACAACTAGTATAAGCTGAAAAGGAAAAAATTGTATTACATAAAGGCAGTGAGGTAACTCAGACTCAAAAGTCAAGCGTGGTGTGTACTCACTTATAAGTGGATGTGTGAGAAGCAATGGCCAGACTGCAACAAAACCTATTTAGAAGAGACAGTGAAGTATACTTTGTACTCATTAAATGAAAAATACAACAACAGGGTATTTCAATGCTAATCTTGTACACATCAAATACAGGAGTCCCCAGCTTTACTAATGAAAGAGTCTTAGATTTAAAGCACAGATCAATCCCAGCACAGAGATGGTGGGTCATTTCAATACCCCAGCTTCAGCAACAGACAGGTAATATGAAAAAAAAAGTATATAGAGAAATTCTGAAGGTAAATGACATCATAAGTCAGTTTTAACTCTATATTTTACACACCCCATGGACTTGTAAACCTCTAGATAGAAGACATATTTACAGAAAGTACTCTTTGTCCACTATGCACACAGCAGCCTTAAATAACCCATCAACATGAAACAATACTTTCAAAATATCCTCAAAATATGAGCATTCTGTCTCAGAAACCTTTTATTTTCTAACAACCAAAAGAATATGAAGCTCAAAATTTTGAGCAGACAATTTAAATACGAAATATATCAGTTTAAAAGGATTTTTTTACATATACAGAGCCGGATGATGTCAATAGGAACTCCCTTATATTTATATGCACTAAATACAAATCATTGCAAAACTAAATGGGATGATGGTTCTCCATCTCATTGTGAGAACACAGGCTTAGAGCTTGGCATTTTGTTCTCCTGGGAACCAAGGTTCAAAAACACTGTGGACAACTCAAGAGGGGTATATATCTTCCCCAAATATTATTACATATGAATTTTTTCACTAAAAAGTATTTACAATCTATGTTGTTTTAATAGTTCTAATAAAGTAAGAGCATCTAAAAAGATATTTCTCAAAGAGTACTCAATATATGTATTTGCATGTTCCAGAATTTCTGTGTAGACCATGTTTGCCTTGAAAACATAAGGTTCACCTGCCTGTGCCTCACAAATGCTCAGATTATTGGCATGCACCACCATGATACCCAGTAAGATGCTTGGTTCTAATAAAACATGGCTTGTTATAAAATGGATAATTAATATGATTAAAATTGAAAATTAAGACATGTTAATTTCCATAGTTTAATCACTGCAGATATTTATACGTGATGAATTATCATCCTCTATCCCCTAGATAGCGATGTCATGATGATAAATGAACATTTATAAATATTACTGATAACTATGACAATGCAAAACTTAAAGAAAATAGCTTTAGAGTTAAGTATGAAAGCTGTGCGATTCCTGAAAAATAGTTTTGTAAACTGATAAATATACCTTGTACAACTAAAAGTTTGTGTTATTTTATACCTTCAGTGTGACATAATATAAATATTAAAATAACTAATACCTTGTCAAAATTGTTTCAAACAGCCAGTGAGCAGATATTTATATCTTTTAATTACTAAAAAGTATAAATTGAAATATATCCCCAGTAAAATAGAATAAAAATCTTAAAATCTGAGTTTTCATATTCTTCTAATACATAAATTGTTTCAAGTTATTAATATGCAAATGCACAGATAATTGAGACAATGCAACTTGAATATACTAAGTCAGTCATATTTTTAAGTTAGTGTTAAGGAAAAGCACTCTAACAAAGTGGGAAACTGTCATTACTACTTTGCAGGGAAACTAATCACCATGCATAAAGATTCTATTAGTGTACATCAACATGTGCTCATGTAGATTAATCTGCTTTAATCTGATGGTAGACACATATTGTATCTACTAGACATTATTCACTACCTGTCAACTATTCATTTATTATCTTCTTAATTTTGACAAGAAAGTAAAATCCAATTAGAAAATTAGATGACACAAAATTAGTGTCTTATAAAATAATGCTAGCTCTATAACTTATGGTGGTTTGTAGTTATGGTAATTAAGAGAAATATACTTATTCAGCCACAGTGAGGAAATTTAACTGGAGAATGACAGAACAATCTCTCTTTTAAATTATACACATAGTTCATCTCAGCTATATATTTTTTTATCAAAAGCATGAAAGCAGTTGTGAATGTTGAAGTGTATATGCTTGCATTGTCTCATTCTCTATTTATAGTATAAATTGAACATGGATTGTCTAAATCAAATATGTTAAATGCTTATAGCTTTTATATGTTTATTTTAGTTTCTTTCTGACTTCATAAGATATCAAATCACATTGACAAAGCACTCTCTTCTTGTACATATTAGACAAGCCAGTCACAGAGAGCTGATGTAATTACATGTGTGATCTTTGCAGGCATTGGGTTTCTGTTGTACAACCTCAAGAGGGACTCAGGTTGATGGAGAGTTGTGCCTGAGCTGCTTAGATTGGAGATCAGAGGTGAAGAGGAGGAACAGGGAGGAACAGGGACACTATCTGCCTTAAAGCAGAGGAGTCTCCTAGCATGCAACATCCATTGTCTGGTAGACCATACAGCACAGTAACCTTACATGAAGTAAGCAATGTTCCCTGGAGCCAGTTGACTATAGAATATTTTATCGAGATGCCAATTTTTTAAATCTTCCCAGCTACCATTGGTATGTCCATTTCACAATAAACCTATTACAATATCCTTTATGTCAAATGACATTTCACACTTGAACATTATCCCCTTCCACTGCTGAACTCACCACTAAACTCAATAGCCATATTTCAGCAGACATAGTAATGTCACATGGACAACAATCCATCTGTCCTATATTTGTTTCAGGTGGGTTAACATCCATTGCCTCCAACTTAATTCCTGAATATACATATCCATGTTGCCTTTGTTGAGTTCAGACTTGAGTGTAAGCTGCACTTCTCATTTTCTGACACTTATTATATGGTTACCTCCAGGTATGGGCATGTCAACCTAGGATAAAATATACTTGACTTCTTTCAAATCCTAACATACATGATGGTTTCTCTTTAGTAGGACCAAAGATGCTTGTGCAGATTAGTCTGACAGTATGCCTTAATCTTGCATCTTTGAGAATGCCTAGAAACATCTTTCAGAGGTCCAATCACAGTCAATGTGTGCACAGAAACACACTCATAATAATGAACAAAATACACATTGGATAAATTATATGTGCAGCATACAGGTGAACATGATACATTATTAGATAATACAAATATTAAATGTCAGATGAAGGATCTGAAACAGATGAAGGCATTTCTAATGCATAGAGTAGTTTCCAGTGCCTAATTCCTATATTCCCTCTCTGAAATCTTCTCCAGCAAACTGAGACAGTATTTGTCACAACAGCCTCACACAAGGAAATTGCTAGTAACTAACTTTAGTGACATCATTCCTTCTCACAGGAGTGTGTGCTGCCTGCTAGAAACCCCTCAAATATTCTATACATCTTCTATTATATAATCTTTCTCTTGCAGAAGTAATATTTCAAGCATCAAAATCCCAAGGAGATATAGGCATGACAGAGAATATGGGGGAAATTCCTTATGTCTACAACAGAAAAGAGGAAGAATAAAACCCAAATTCCTTCTTCTATTTGAAAATACCAGAAGAGTCACTAGGAAATATCTTAATGGGATAGAGATTGAATGATGTTACAGTCTGTACTTCACCTAGGGCATATCAATGCCAAACCTTGAAAAGGAACAAATGAATAAAAGACTTACTCATTCATAACATCTCTGTTAAATTTAGTCATTAACCAATCAATTGTTTTGTTGAGTGGGTAGACAGCATAAGCTGGGAAAAATCTAACAATCACCACATTTCCTTCACCAGTTAAATGGTAGTTCATTATGACTCAGCACTCACTGATGCTTCTGTAGCAGCACTCAAAAATAGGAATCTGCAGAAAGCAATATGTAAAAATCCAAGAGCACAGCATATTAACAAAGTATCTACCCACCCATGAGTATGGTAAAGTGGATTCTGCAGGGTCCAGTATGTATATACAAAGCTTGTGTGTGTAAGTATTTGTTTATAATTTTATTGGTGACTGGAGTTATCCCTTGAACCATCCCAAGTTCTTTCTAAATGGATTCTTCACTCTGCTGTGGAATTACCCAATAATTACTTCCATCAGGCATTGAATCTGGGGCCTTGATTTCAGAAAAACAAACAGTATGCATAAAAATATTTTTTAGGATCTTCTCCAGCCACAATCAGTATGATTTCATCCAAGACCATAGAAAACCAGTCCCAAGACATGAAATCCTCTTTGTGGATTTGGCACATTCAGCGCCAAATGTAGATGTAACCGTCTTGTTAAATAAGAAACACAGAACCATTGCAGAGATGGAAGCCCAAGAGGTCAGAGCAATAGCTAAGAGCTAAAAACCTTACCCTTCACTGCCACAGCTGCCCTCCTCAGCAAGAGACCTCCTTCCTGTGTTTGTCCTTTTTATTGAATTTCTATTCTGCCTTATCATTGGATGTTAACCCAACCACATGACCTCCTCATCACTGCCTGTCTGCACAGACCTCCATGTCTTCTATGGTTGGTATTGAGATTAAAGGTGTGTGTCTCCATGTTGACTGTATCCTTGAACACACAGAGAACTACCTAGCTCTGCCTCCCAAGTGTTGAGATTAAAGGTGTGCACCACCACTGCCCAGCTTCTGCTATGGCTTGCTATTAGCTCTGATTCCAGGCTACTTTATTTATTAACATATAAATAAAATCACATTTCAGTAGAAATAAAATATTACCATATTTCCCCTTTTCTATTTTAATAAAAAGAAAAAAGGAAAAAGTTATAACTAATATAAGAAAAACTCTCTACAAAAAATACAATAACTACATACCATATATACAAGCAATAAATACATAAAAAATGTCTAGTCCATTTGTATTTGACAAATTCAGAAAAAAAATTCCATTATCTATCCTATTTTGGTAAATCCAACATGTACCTAATTCACGTTTTATCCTAACTATTCTTCAACTATGACTAACTTATCTTCAATTATAACTAACTAATCTTCAACTCTCTCAGAGACCCAAGAAGGTAATAATATTACCTAACAAAAATAAAAACAGGAAGTGTATGTAAGCCACTTCAAGAAAAAGTGTGAGTTGAAAAACAGCCAGCTGCCTGGACAGTCACCTGAGGTTTCTCCACAGTGTTGGGGCATCATCTTCAACCTATAGGCTTAGCATATCTGACAGACTCATTTGTGAAATAGGATGTACACAAGGTCAACAGTTTGACCTCACATTTTGTGAGAGCAGTCCATGTACCAGAATGACCTGAATTCCACTACTGTCATGTCATGATTCAGGATTTTAAATTCTCAAAATTGTTGATGTTGTTTGAATTCAGCTGTTCATTCTTCTTATGTGTGTGTGTGGCTTCATCTTGGCATCCTATTCTTCTCCACATCCCTCTATTAAATGTCAGTCTACTATTGAGAGGTGTGAGCTTAATTACTCTTTAAGAATAATTGTTTCAGCTGCTGTTCCACTGCACATCAGAAGTCATCAGCCCACTGCCTGGTCAGCTGCCTTTTCCAGATTGCAAAGGCCACTTCAGGGAAGGTGCCATATTGTCCTGGCCTCAGAAGATGCCTTTTGATAAATCCACAATGAGACTTGTCTTGGCAAGAATTGATAGTCCTTTGTTTCATGTCCTGTCTGTCCATTTTGTCCTGTTTGTCAGCAGTTGATTCCACGATATTCTGTTGTCTAGGGGCTAACTTTTGCCACAATAAAAGTTAACTACATATGCAGTTACTTCAATGCCCATATTTTATCTGAAGTATATTTGTACTGCCAGGAGCTGACATGTCTCACAATCATAACAAAAAGAAAACATTTTCTAACTTATTAAAACATTTTAAATGCCATATTCTGTACATCTCTGAAGGGTTTGAAGATGACCTCTCTATCTAAAATTTCTCTGCTCAATTTGAAAACATACTTAATATGATGACAAGTTCTATTGTAATGTCTAACTTCTAACTTTCATTTCTTTATACTTCTAATAGTTGGTAATAATAACATTCAAGGATCAGCAAATGGCATTACATTGTTAAATGAATGGTATAAGTACAATATCTTGAACAAGATTAGAAATATATATATAGCATTTTCTAACAATCTCAATCTCAATATATATAAATTGTATGCAATATACATATGGTTATATTGGTCCCTGTGCTTTATACAACCTTGGTTTCAACAATTCTCGCTCATATAAACCCTCCTCTTTCTCACTAATTAGACTCCCAGCACTCCATCAGGGGCTGAGCCGTGGATGTCTGCAGCCAGATTCCTCAGTCCTTGGATGAGGTTTATGGCACAACCATTAGGGTGTTTGGCCATCCCATCACCTGAGTAGGTCAGTCCTGGCTGTCTCTTGACCATTGCCAGCAGTCTTTTGTGGGGTATCTTTGTGGATTTCTGTGGGCCTCTTTAGCTCTTTATTTCTTCCTTTTCTCATGTGGTCTTCATTTACCATGGTCTCCTACTCCTTGTTCACCCTCTCTTTTCTTGATCCAGCTAGGGTCTCCTGCTAAAATTTCCCTCGAACCTCGACGTTCATTGCTCCCACTCATGTCCATGCTGTTCCTGTAGATCTCATCCATTTCTCCGTGTGTTTCTTGGGGTCCTGTTTTCCAGGTAGCCTCACTGGTGATGTGAGTAGCAGTCCAGTCATTCTTGTTCCACATCTAGCATCCTCCTATGAGTGAGTACATACCATATTTGTCTTTCTGAGTCTTGGTTACCTCACTCAGGATGATTTTTTTCTAGATCCATCCATTTGCCTGCAAACCTCATGATGTCATTGTTTCCTCTGCTGAGTAGTATTCCATTGTGTATATGTGCCACAATTTATTTATCCATTCTTCAGTTGAAGGGCATCTAGGTTGTTTCCAGGTTTTGGCTATTACAAACAATGCTGATATGAACATAGCTGAGCAAGTGCTCTTGTGGTATGATTGAGCATTTCTTGGGTATATGCCCAAGAGTGGTATAGCTGGATCTTGGGGTATATTGATTCCCAATTTTCTAAGAAAGTGCCATATTGATTTCCAAAGTGGTTGTACAAGCTTGCATTCCCACCAGTAGTGGAGGAAGTTTGCCCTAGTTCCATATCCTCTCCCGCATAAAGTGTCTTCAGTGTTTTTGATCTTAGCCATTCTGACAGGCATAAGGTGGTATCTCAGAGTTGTTTTGATTTCCATTTCCCTGATGATTAGGGATGTTGAGCAATTCCTTAAATGTCTTTCAGCCATTTGAATTTCCTCTGTTGAGAATTCTCTGTTTATTTCTATAGCCCATTTCTTAAATGGACTGTTGTTGTTTGGATGTCTAATTTCTTGAGTTCCTTATATATTCTGGATATCAGCCCTCTGTCAGATGTGGGGTTGGTGAAGACCTTTTCCCATTCTGTAGGCTGTTGCTTTGCCTTGTTGACTGTATCTTTTGCTCTCCAAAAGCTTCTCAGGTTCAAGAATTCCCATTGATTGATTGTTTCTCTCGGTGTCTGTGCTACTGGTGTTATATTTAGGAAGTGATCTCCTATGCCATTGCGTTCAAGATTCCTTCCTACTTTCTCTTCTAGCAGGTTCAGAGTAGCTGGATTTATGTTGAGGTCCTTGATCCACTTGGACTTAAGTTTTGTGCATGGTGACAGATATGGATCTATTTACAGCCTTCTACACATTGATATCCAGTTATGCCAGCACCATTTGGTGAAGATGCTTTCTTTTTTCCATTGTACAGTTTTGGCTTCTTTCTCAAAAATTATATGTTCATAGGAGTGTGGATTAATATCAGGGTCTTCAATTCAATTCCATTGGTCTACATGTCAGTTTTTATGCCAATACCAAGCTGTTTTTATTACTGTAGCTCTATAGTAGAACTTGAAGTCAGGGATTGTGATGTTGTTTTATTGTACAGGATTCTTTTGGCTAACCTGGGTTTTTTGTTTTTCCATATGAAGTTGAGTATTATTCTTTCCAGGCCTGTGAAGAATTGTGTTGGTATTTTGATGGGGATTGCATTTAATCTGTAGATTGCTTTTGGTAAGATTGCCATTTTTACTATGTTACCCCTGCCTATCCAAGAACATGGAAGATCTTTCCATTTTCTGACATCTCCTTCAATTTCTTTTCCAAGGACTTAAAGTTCTTGTCATATAGGTCCTTCACTTGCTTGGTTAGTGTTACCCCAAGGTATTTTATGTCATTTTTGGCTATTGTAAAGGGTGATGTATCTCTAATTGCCTTCTCAGCTTCTTTGTCCATTGTATATAGGAGGGCTACTGATTTTTTGAGTTGATATTGTATCCTGTTATGTTGCTGAAGGTGTTTGTAAGCTTTATCAGTTCCTGGGTGGAATCTTTGGGGTCACTCAAGTATACTATCATGTCATCTGCAAATAGGGAAAGCTTGACTTCTTCCTTTCCAATTTGAATCCCCTTAATCTCCTTATGTTGTCTTACTGCTCTGGTTAGAACTTCAAGTACTATATTGAATAAGTATGGGGAGAGTGGACAGCCTTGCCTCATTCCTGATTTTAGTGGAATTGCTTTGAGTTTCTCTCCATTTACTTTGATGTTGGCTGTTGGCCTGCTGTAAATTGCCTTTATTATGATTAGTTGTGTTCCCTGTATTCAAGATCACTCCAAGACTTTTATCATGCAGGGTTGTTGGATTTTGTCAAATGACTTTTCTGCATCTAGTGAGATGATTATGTGGTTTTTTTCTTTGAGTTTGTTTATATAGTGTATTACATTGATGGACTTTCGTATGTTGAACCACCCTTGCATCCCTGGGATGAAGCCTACTTGATCACGGTGGATAATTGTTCTGATGTGTTCTTGGAGTCTGTTTGCCAGTATTTTATTGAGTACTTTTGCATCAATGTTCATGAGAGAGATCGGTCTGTAGTTCTCTTTCTTTGTTGCATCCTTGTTTGGTTTAGGAATCAGGGTAATTGTAGCCTCAGAGAAGGAGTTTGGTAATGTTCCTTCTGTTTCTATTATGTGGAACAATTTAGAGAGTATTGGTATTAACTCTTCTTTGAAGATCTGGTAGAATTCTGTCCTGAAACCATCTGGTCCTGGGATTTTTTTGGTTGGGAGACTTTTAATGACTGTTTCTATTTCCTTAGGGGTTATTGGACTATTTAAATAGTTTATCTGGTCTTGATTTAACTTAGGTATGTGGTACCTATCCAGAAAAATGTCCATTTCTTTTAGGTTTTCTAGTTTTGTGGAGTAGAGATTTTTGAAATATGACCTTATAATTCTCTAGATTTCCTCAATGTCTGTTGTTATATCCCCCTTTTCATTTCTGATTTTGATGATTTGGATTCTCTCTCCCTGTCTTTTGGTTAGTTTGGATAAGGGCTTGTCTATTTTCTTGATTTTCTCAAAGAAACAACACTTTGCTTCATTAATTTTTTTGTATTATTGTCTTAGTTTCTAATTTATTAATTTCACCTCTCCCTTTGATAATTTCCTGGTGTCTATTCTTCCTGGGAGACTTTGCTCATTCTCGTTCTAGAGCTTTCATGTGTGCTGTTAAGTCACTAGTGTGGGATTTCTCCAACTTCTTTATGTAGGCATTTAGTGCTTTGAATTTCCCTCTTAGCACTGCTTTCATAGTGTCCCATAAGTTTGGGTATGTGGTGTCTTCATTTTCGTTGATCTCTAGGAGTTCTTTAATTTCTTTCTTTATTTCTTCCTTAACCCATTGGTGATTCAGTAGAGCATTATTCAGTTTCCATGAGATTGTAGGTTTTCTGTAGTTTTTGTTGTTGTTGAAATCTAGCTTTAAACCATGGTGGTCTGTTAGAACACAGGAGGTTATTCTAATTGTTTTGTATGTGTTGAGATTTGCTTTGTGGCCAAGTATGTGGTCGATTTTAGAGAAAGTTCCATGGGGTGCTGAGAAGAAGGTATAATCTTTCTTGTTAGGATGGAATGTTCTGTAGATATCTGTTAGGTCCAATTGGGTCATGACATCAGTTAAGTCCTTTATTTCTCTTTTAAGTTTCGCTTTGGGAGATCTGTCCTGTGGTGAAAGTGGGATGTTGAGATCTCCCATTATTAATGTGTTGGGATTTATATGTGGTTTATGCTTTAGTAATGTTTCTTTTACATATGTGGGTGCCCTTGTGTTTGGGGCATAAATGTTCAGAATTAAAACTTCATCTTGGTGGATCTTTCCTGTGATGAGGATGTAATGCCCTTCTTGATCTCTTTTGATTGATTTTAGTTTGAAGTCTATTTTGTTGGATATCAGGATGGCTACGTCCGCTTGTTTCTTAAGACCGTTTGATTGGAAAGTCTTTTCCTAGCCTTTTCTTCTTAGGTAGTCTCTGTCTTTGAATTTGAGATGTGTTTCTTTTATGCAGCAGAAAGATGGGTCCTGCTTTTGTATTCATTCTGTAAGCCTATGTCTTTTTATAGATGAATTAAGTCCGTTGATATTCAGGGATATTAACCACCAGTAATTGTTCATCCCTGTTATTTTTGGTGGTAGTGTGTGTGTTCTTCTCTTCTTTGGGGATTACTGTTTGTCTTTATCTATTGCCTGTGTTTTCAAGTGTCTTTCTATCTTCCTTTGTTTGGAATTTTCCTACTAGTGCTTTCTGTAGGGCTGGGTTTGTGAATAGGTATTGTTTAAATCTGGCTTTTCCTTGGAATGTCATGTTCCTTCTGTCTATGATGATTGAAAGTTTTGCTGGGTATATTATTCTGGGCTGTCATCCATGGTCTCTTAGTGTTTGCATTATATCTGTCTAGGTCCTTCTGGCTTTCAAAGTTTCCATTGAGAAATCGGGTGTTATTCTGATGGGTTTACCTTTGTAGGTCACTTGGCCTTTTTCCTCGGCTGCTCTTAATAGTCTTTCTTTATTCTGTACATTTAGTTGTTTAATTATTATGTTCTATAGGCGTCTTGTATCTTCATAGGCATTTCCTTCTTTAAGTTGGGAAAGTTTTCTTCTACAATTTTGTTGAATATATTTTCTGTGCCTTTGAGTTGGTATTCTTCACCTTCTTCTATCCCTATAATCCGTAGGTTTGGTCTTTTCATGGTGTCCCAAATTTCTTGGACATTTTGGTTCATGACTTTGTTGGCTTTAGTGTTTCCTTCCACTGATGAAACTATTACTTCTACTGTTTCTTCAATGCCAGAGATCCTCTCTTCCATCTCTTGCATTCTGTTGGTTATACTTGCATCTGAAGTTCCCGATCTTTTACTCAAGTTTTCTATTTCCAGCATTCCCTCTGTTTGGGTCTTCTTTATTTTTTCAATTTCCCTTTTCAGGTCTTGGACTGTTTCCTTTATTTGTTTCATTGCTTTTTCATGATTTTCTTTCAGTACTTTATTGTTTTCTTCCAGGACTTTATTGTTTTCTTCTAATTTGTTTGCCCTTTCCTCTAGTTGTTTACAGCCTTCTTCGAATTTTTTTTCTTTTCCTCTACACAAGCCTCTACCTTCTTCATGATGTTACTCATAAGGCTATTTTCTTCTGCTTCTACCAATTTTTGATGCTCAGGTCTAGATGTTGGAGGCGGGCTAGGTTCTGGTGATGCTGTATTGCTCTTTCATTTTGTTGTATGTACTTCTGCCTTCATGTCTGCCCTTCTCCTTGTGGTTCCTTCTTGGTCTTATCAGTGTACTTGGTTCAGAAAGAGCTGACAGATTCACGAAGTCTCTCTTTCTTTTCCAGATGTGAGTTCTCTTGTCCAAATGGGAAGTCGGGGCAGGATGGAAGCTCTTATCTGGACCGGAAGTCTCTGGTCCAGAAGGGAAGTCAGGGGCAGGATGGAAGCTGAGCTGGGGGCCGGTCTCTAAGTCTCAGGAAGTGGCTGGGGTCTTGGGCAGATGGGTATGGAGGCAGGGCGTGGAGATAGCAGGGGCTGCTGGGGGGCTTGGAAAAGGGGGTTCCTCCTGGTGGGGCTAGAAGGGGACCTGCCCGGTGGCCAGAAACTGGGGCCAAGGTGGGCAGGTCTTCCTGGAGTGGATGGTGCCCAGGGATGTGGTCCGGGTTGGGCCCGGATACTCACCTCTGTCCAGAAGGGAAGTCGGGGCAGGATGGGAGCTGGGGGCCGGTCTCTAAGTCTCAGGAAGTGGCTGGGGTCTCGGGCAGATGAGTGTGTGTGCAGGATGTGAAGATTGCAGGGATGCCAGGGGGGGAGGGGCGGGGGCTTGAAAAAGGGGATCCCTCCTGGTGGGGCTAGAAAGCAGACCTGCAGGTGACCAGAACCTGGGGCCAAGGTGGGCAGGTCTTCCCAGAGTGGCTGGTACCCAGGGATGGGGTCCAGATTGGGCCGGATACTCACCTCTGGTGTAGAAGGGAACGAAGGAAACTTTTTAAGACCAGAAAATGGAAAGACAAGCAATAAAGAAAAAAATCTTTTGGAGGGAATTATGGAAATTGAAAATCTGGGTAAGTGGACAGGAACCAACAGAATTCAAGAGATGTAAGAGAGAATTTTAAGTGTTAAAGATACAATAGAAGATACAGATACATTGGTCAAAGGAAATGTTAATTCTAGAAATTCCTTAATACAAAACTTCCAGGAAATATGGGAATCTATGAAAATACCAAGCTAAGAATACTAAGAATAGAAGCAGAATACCAGATTAAATGGTCAGAAAATAAATTCAATAAATTCATAGAAGAAAAATTTCCTAACCTAAAGAGGGACATGTCTATACAGGTACAAGAAGCTAACAGAACACCAGAGAGATTGGACCAGGAAAAAATGTCCCAAAGCCACTTAATAATCAAAACACTGAACATACAGAACAATGTTCTAATACAACTAGTATAAGCTGAAAAGAAAAAAAAATGTATTACATAAAGGCAGTGAGGTAACTCAGACTCAAAAGTCAAACGTGGTGTGTACTCACTTATAAGTGGTTACTAAATGTGTGAGAAGCGATGGCCAGACTGCAACAAAACCTATTTAGAAGAGACAATGAAGTATACTTTGTACTCATTAAATGAAAAATACAACAACAGGGTATTTCAATGCTAATCTTGTACACATCAAATACAGGAGTCCCCAGCTTTACTAATGAAAGAGTCTTAGATTTAAAGCACAGATCAATCCCAGCACAGAGATGGTGGGTCATTTTAATACCCCATTTTCAGCAACAGACAGGTAACATTTAAAAAAAAGGAAATAAAGAAATTCTGAAGATAAATGACATTCTAAGTCAATTTTACCTCTATATTTTACACACCCCATGGACTTGTAAACCTCTAGATAGAAGACATATTTACAGAAATTATTCTTTGTCCACTATGCACACAGCAGCCTTAAATAACCCATCAACATGAAACAATACTTTCAAAATATCCTCAAAATATGAGCATTCTGTCTCAGAAACCTTTTATTTTCTAACAACCAATGGAATATGAAGCTCAAAATTGTGAGCAGACAATTTAAATACAAAATATATCAGTTTAAAAGTTTTTTTTTTACATATGCAGATCGCGGATGATGTCAATAAAAACTCCATTATATTTATATGCACTAAGTACAAAACTTTGCAAAACTAAATGGGATGATGGTTCTCCATCTCATTGTGAGAACACAGGCTTAGAGCTTGGCATTTTGTTCTCCTTGGAATCAAGGTTCAAAAACACTGTGGACAACTCAAGATGGGTATATATCTTTCCCAAATATTATTACAAATGAATCTTTTCACTAAAATGTATTTACAAACTATGTTGTTTTAATAGTTCTAATAAAATAAAAGCATCTAAAAAGATATTTCTCAAAGAGTACTCAATATATGTATTTGCATGTTCCAGAATTTCTATGTAGACCATGTTTGCCTTGAAAACATAAGTTCACCTGCCTGTGCCTCACAAATGCTCAGATTATTGGCATGCACCACCATGATACCCAGTAAGATGCTTGGTTCTAATAAAACATGTCTTGTTACAAAATGGATAATTAATGTGATTAAAATTGAAAATAAAGACATGTTAATTTCCATAGTTTAATCACTGCACATATTTATATGTGATGAATTATCATCCTCTATCCCCTAGATACTGATGTTATGATGATAAATGAACATGTATAAATATTACTGATAACTATGACAATGCAAAACTTAAAGAAAATAGCTTCAGAGTGAAGTGTGAAAGCTGTGCGATTTCTGAAAAATAGTTTTGCAAACTGATAAATATACATTGTACAACTAAAAGGTTTTGTTATTTTACACCTTCAGTGTGACATAATATAAATATTAAAATAATACCTTGTAAAAATTGTTTCAAACAGCCAGTGAGCAGATATTTATATCTTTTAATTACTAAAAAGTATAAATTGAAATATATCCCCAGTAAAATAGAATAAAAATCTTAAAATCTGAGTTTTCATATTCTTCTTATACATAAATTGCTTCAAGTTATTAATATACAAATGCACAGATAATTGAGACAATGCAACTTGAATATACTAAGTCAGCCATATTTTTAAGTTAGTGTTAAGGAAAAGCACTCTAACAAAGTGGGAAACTGTCACTACTACTTTGCAGGGAAATTAATCACCGTGCATAAAGATTCTATTAGTGTACATCAACATGTGCTTATGCAGATTAATCTGCTTTAATCTGATGGTAGACATATATTGTACCTATTAGACATTATTCACTACCTATCATCTATTCATTTACTATCTTCTTAATTTTGACTAGAAAGTAAAATCCAATTAGAAAATAACAAATACAGGCGAATTCCAAGGGCTGGTTGATCCTTCAATATGCAGAGCATTTAACTGTTCTTCTACCAGCTCTTATAGAGCCTGGAGTTTCTCTGTTGTTAAAGGCAATTGCTGAACCCATACAGGCTTGTCTGTCAACCATTTTAAAGGTAGAGCTGTTGGTGTCTTCAGGAGATCATCAGTTGTTGTGCCCTGTTCTTGTACAATCTGGATGGCTGGTGACCACTCATTAGAATAATATCTTCTAATATTTCTGTCAGAAACATGTGCTTGTTTATTATTTGATTCTGAGGTTGGAGGGATGTTAATCTGAGTATTCCATTGTTGCAACAGGTCTCGAGCCCACAGGTTCATTGCTATGGTAGCCACCTATGGTTTTTATTTTCCTCTCTGTCCTTCTGCACCTATACATTGGAACCATCTTGCACTCTGTTTCACTTGAGATAATGTTGCAATTCCTAACAGTTGAATGCTTACCTCCTGAAGAGGCCAAGTTGGATGCCAAAATTCTGGTGCAATTATGGTCATGTCAGCACCTATGTCTACCAGACCAGACTACAAAACACCATTCATTTTTATTGTTAATTTTGGTCTTTGTTCATTTATACAAGTTTCCCAAATAATTTTCTTTATGTTTTCTCCTGAATTTTCTGTTCTCTCTGTCTCAGTTGTTCCATTACTCTGAGTAGCCAGGTTTATTCCAATAGGCATTTGGTTATTTAATTGCTCTGAGTAGGGGGTTCCTCTATCACTTCAGGAAAGTTCTGAACTGGATTTGCTATGGGTGTCTGCCTAAGGCTCCTCTCAGAGTTTCCCAAAGACTGAGGCAAAGTATTACCTTGCTTGTCCCTTGTTGATCTACATTCCTTGGTCCAGTGTTTTCCCTTACCGCACCTTCTGCATACTCCAGAAGGAAGAGGCATTCTGTTGCCATTGTTTCTTGAAGAAACATTGTTTTCTAAGGAATCTGCATCGGGACCATTCTCCTTACTGCTGAAGTCAGTCTTTGTAAGAAATCTGTGAAAGATTCCTTTGGGCCCTGATATAAGCTTTGTACATGACTCAGTTATTTTTCCTGGTTCCTCATCCCATGCATTCAAGGCTGCCATTCAACATAGAATTAAGGCTTGGATATCATATAAACATTGGTTTGTACTACTGCAGCATATTGGCCTTCTCCAAAAAGCTGATTCTGGAAGACTTGTGTACCTTTATTTCTACATGGTTTTGCTATGTTTTTAGATTCCTCTTTGAACCACATTTACCACTGGAGCTGTTGTCCGGTTTCTAGAACAGCATGTGCCAGCTCCTGCCAGTCCTATGGTATAATCCTATTATGAGTTGACCAGGAATTTTACATTTGCCTTGCATATGGGGAATGCATGCCAAAGATACTATGAACATCTACTTTCATCACATCTCTCTATATCCACATCACATGAAAATGTCACACTAAATCCCATTATGTTATGCACTAATTTAAAAACTAACAATAATTAGTAGAAAGAAAGCATTAATGCTGATTGCTGTGATCAATACAGATTCAGTTTTGAAACACGAATTTTCTCATTTTCATATGAACGTCTACTTCCATCACATCTGTCTATATCCACATCTTACACAGTCTTAGGCAGCTCATCACAGAACTAGTGGGCCACGCATGTGATAAATGTTGATTTTTAAATATTCCACAAGATCCAGAGAACAACAGTTCTGTATACCTCATCTTCAGTACTAAATAACATCAAGCATCCTCCACACCAAGTAATTGCCCCACATTTGTGCTGCTTGCTCTGTAGTACACATCATCTAAAGGTGTTTCCTCAGCCCACAATCATCAACAAGCTCTTCCACTGGCAACACATATTCTAGAATGCAGCCAAAATATATGAGTATGACAATGGGATAAGAACGGCTTACACATTGAACACAGGCTTTATCCCACTTACTAATGGGTTCTAAGCTACTGAACACAGTGCTTTTTTGGAGTCACTGCTAGGTTCTAATATAAGCAGAAATGAAAAGATAATGAAGGATAAAGTTGAAGAAATATGTCATCATAAGGAACTGACTTCTGAGAAGTAGTTCATGTTTCATAACTCAAATACTCAACTTTATTTCTCATGGAGAATGATGGCATGGGCATTTCTGGACACAGTATAAGAGTAGGAATTTCTGGATTTGACCAAATTATTGGAGCAACACACAATGGAGAACAGGGATACTGGTTGGTTATTTGGTCTCTATGATTGGTGTAGCATGGGACATACTGCTCTTGCTCTATGAATGGTGGATGCCCTACACATCAGACTGAGGCTCTCTCATTTGCACTTGGGAATAGAATACACAGTGCATCCACATGAACTCTGATTGTTATGGGTCGTTTCAAATCTTTACCTTCACAGTCTGCTGAGATCATTTCTAATGGTGTTCAAACAAAAACTCATTGACACTCTCCTGGGACCATTCTGCCCAACATTGCTTTCTCCCATGGACCTCAATATCCAGGGATTTGAGTTGATGTCATAGGACCTGAGGCTGAGATGTCTTCAGATATATTTTCCAAACAATGATTTACCTCTGTGGTAGACCTCATCTGCAGAGCCCTAGGACAGAGACTGCTTGTCATTTCTCAAGGGTAGTGGAGTGATCTGGAAAACATAGCATCTCATCCACATAAGTGGCCTTTCCAGTGGGCAGCATACATAAAAGCAGATGTGTATACATGGGTATCCATTTGATAAACTGCTCTGCATCCACAATCCACACTATCAACTTAGTGATTTGGAGGCAGAACCTGATGCTCCGTTTGAATTTCTTCTTCTGGCTCATGAACTTCCCCCTCTTCATGTCCAGTTTCACTCATCCCAAGTGTTTTTGGAGAATGAAAGAGAATGAAGACAAGCATGAAGATGTGGTGAAAAGTTTTTTATTTTTCCTTGAGGCACATCAAAGACCCACGGAAAAAGAGAATTTTGGCTTTGTTCTGGATATGCCGTAAGTGTTTTTCATTTTTCATGTAAATGCCATGATATATAATGCATGATAGGGGTGTGAATGGGCAGAGCAATCCTATGAGCTTCTATCCTTTTCTCCCAATCTTATCACCAAAAATGGATACAAAATATATTTTGATTTTTAATAACCACTGTTTTCCCACTATCAAACAGTGAGACATTAATTTTTCTTCCAATTAGCTTCTATTTACAAGGCTGAAAGCCAAGTTAAAGCAGCATTCTTTACTTTGGTCTATCATAGTCAGCCTTCCTTTTCACAGGTGCCATTGTGAGGTATCCAGTGGAGTCCTAAGACAAGAAACTCCAGACTACTACAATGAGTTCAGTAGTCACAAGGTGCATTCAAATCTCTTCCAGAGTCTGCTAATGTCACATGTATCAGTGTGTGACTCCTAGTGCAGATGCAGGGTCTCTAATATTTGTGCCACTCCTTACTGGGGAGAGTATCCATGTAGCCATTTAGTTCAGCTTTCAGGTACTCTGCATGTGATCACTCCACACCTCTGAAGCTGTGAGGAAAAAGATGTATGAGATCTGTCTACTGTGAGGTCCTTGGGTGTGTCCTTTGTCCTTCCCTCACTTGAACACATGCACAGTCACAGGCTTTTAGGGATTACAAAGACCAGGTCTATCCATATCTTCAAAGTAAAAAAGGAATGTCTGCATTTCAAATGTTGTGTTTTCTTTATGAAAACACTAGGACATCACTTATAGTGGTGACTGCTTACTCCCCTTCTCACTTGCTATAGTGGCAGGAGCTGCCTGTGGTAGCTGTCAACGTTTGAGAACTGGGGTGGAGAGGCTACACACTGGGTCATCTCTGCTACTGTAAAATATGTAGGTGTCTGATGTATTTAAGTCTAAATATTTTATTCTCTGATAGTTACATTATATTTACCTCTGTATCTCTTTCAGTAATCTTACTAAGTATGACTGCATATTTTACCAATGTGGACACTACACACATTTTTTTTCTGAGAATTGCTGGCAGTTGTTGCTCAATCACATCACCTTAGGTCATCCTGTAATCTCAAGTAATCATCATTTCTTAAAGTTGTATGTGTGCAGAATTTTGTTTGTTAGTTGAGTAATTCTAAGCCATTGATATAAAACCCTGTTTGTGCCAGTATTGTGGTGGGTTTGCTGTTTTTCACTGAAGTCAGGAGTATGATGATGTCACCAACATTATTCTTTTAGGTCAGAACTGCTATACCCATCAATGGTATTTTGTTTATCATATGAATTTCACCTCTCTTTTTCTCTTTATACAAAGAATGGCAATAAATGTCTGTAGGAGTCAACTCTAAGTCTCTAGATTAATTGTTTAATGTAGTTATTTTCACAGTATTGAGTATTTCAATTTATAGATATGAAAGATTTCCCCATCTTCTAATGACATACTTAATTTCCACATTATTTTAAACTTTTCATCATCGATGTCCTTCAATTTTATTAAGTTTATTCCACAATATTTCTGAGGCAATTGTGAATAAGGTTTTCTTTTTTAAAATTATTTAATTTTTATTATTTTATGTACATTGGTATTTTGCCTACATATATGTATGTGTAAGGGTGTCAGATCCCCTGGAACAGGAGGTGCAGAGAGTTCAGAGCTCCCATGTGAATGCTGGAAATTGAACCCAGGTCCTCTGTAAGAGCATCCAGTGCTCTTGACCTCTGATCCCAGATTTCTTCTCCTTTTTATCCTCTCTGCCTGCCAGCCTTGTCTACCTTTCTCCTTCCTAGCTACTGGTCATTCAGCACTTTATTAGACCAACCAGGTGTTTTAGACAGGCATAGTAACACAGCTTCAAGAGTTAAACAAATGCAACATAAAATTACGCAACACAACTTTGCATCATTAAAACAAATGTTCCCTAGCATAAATAAATGTAACACACCCCCAAATAATATTCCATAAGAGAAGTGTCTTTTCTTCAAGGAAAGAAACTTTGGTTCTTGCTTTCCTATTTACATCCCTGTATGTCATCTTTTGTCCTTTTGCTTTGGCTAAGACTTCAATCATGGCATAGCATAAAATGCCAGAGAAAGAAGATGGACATAGTGATGAACTCCTTTAATCCTAGCACTCAGGAGGCAGAGCCAGACAGAACTCTGTGGTTTTGAGGTTAGCATGTTTTTCATAGTATGTTTCAGGCCAACCAGAATTGCCTTCTGTGATAATTTGAAAGAAAATGGCTCCCAAAGTGAGTGGCACTATTAGGAAATGTGGCCTTGTTGAAAAAAGCATGTCACTGTGGGGCAGTCTCTGAAGGCTCTTTTCTCAAGCTTCCCTCAGTGTGACATTCAGTCCATTTCCTGTTGCCTGTGAGTCAAGATGCAGGACTCTCAAGCTCTAGCACCACATCTGCCTGTGCTCTGCCATGCTCCCCATTCTGATTATAATGGAGTGAACACTGAAACTGTAAGCAAGCCACTTCAACTAAATGTTTTTTATTTATGAGTTGTCATGGTCCTGGTGTCTCTTCACAGTAATAAAAAACCCTAACTATGACATCTTTTATGATTTTGTCCCATCCTCATTCTCAGAATGGATGATATGGATGCCCTTATTTGTTCCTTCTTTTAGCAGAAATAGCTATAGTTTATTTCTGTTTATTACATTGTTGGGTCCTTGTCATAAATATTATTACAGTGTTGGAATATACTTTAGTTTGCTTTGTTGCTGTTATAAATCACTGATCAAAAGGAAGTAGTAGAGGAGATGTTTTATTTTGCTTCCTGTCCTGATTACAGTCCATCACTGAAGAAAGACAGGTCAGAAATTTAAGCAGGAACTATGGAGGAACATTGCCTACTGGTTTCTTCTCCATGACTCGATCAACTTTCTGTCTTGTACAGTCTTGGTCTACATGACCAGGGATGGTTTGGACCATAATGACCTGTGCTGTAGGAATCGAGGTGCCAATCCCCAGCCCCTATTCATGGTCCTTTGAGAAACTGCTTCTCAAGGGCTAGGGAAGTGTGAAACATATGTATAATAACTTTACACACCCGGGCAGATGCTCATCATTCTATGTGCTCTTTATTATTGTGTTTTTTCTTTCTTCATCTTTATTCTCCTACCTGCTTTGAAAGGTAAAAATCTCTTTTCTCCAGTGGAGTGTCACTGAGAATATTATTAGATACACTTTAGGACCAGTCCTGTGCACAAGAGTAGTTTGATAACACAAAATGTACAGAATGGTATTTTTGTAGACTTTTTGTCTTATTTTTCTCCCTTCTGCTTTTTTTGTCTGTTTCTTTTTCATATTTATTATTATATTTTTATTTATTTATTTTCTTGATTTTACTTTCCACCCAAAACTTCCCTTCCATTCCCTCTTCCCAACTCCCCCTCCTTTGTTTTCCCAGGCCTCGCCATCCACTCTCCTTCTACTGTTTATGTTTAGGTACAGGCAGGCATCCCATGAATATCCCAAGCCATGGTTTATCAAGCTGCAGTGAGACCTGGTAACCCTCCTCCACCAAGGTTGGATCCAGCAGGAGGAAAGGGTCATCATTGCAGGCCACAAAGTCAGAGATATCTGCTCACACTCTCAGTGCTAGGAGTCCTACATGAAGACCAAGTTACATAATTGTAACCTATAGGCAGAGAGTCTAGGTCAGTCCCATGTAGGCTCCCTGGTTGTCTGTTCAGTCTCTGTAAGCCTTCTGAGCCCAGGTTAATTTATTCTGTGGGTTTTCTTCTGGTATCCTTGACATCACTGAGGCCTACAATCCTTCCTTTCGACCTTCTGCAGGATTCCCCATGCTCTGCTAATGTTTGGCTGTTACAATTTGTTCCTGGCTTACAAGATATGTTGGGGTAAAGATGGTGCAGAAATTGTGAGAGTTACCACCTGATGACTGGCACAGCTGGAGACCCATGTCCTGAGAGGGAGTTCCCCCATGTGAGCCAGGACTCAGAAGTGGGATATCCCAGAGACCTAGGATAGAACCAAACATGAATGCCAAAAAAGTCAATGAATTATTGATATTATTCTGTTGTACTCATAAATTGATGTCTAGTCCAATTGTTTTAAGAGAGCCTTCATCAAGCAATTTATGGAAACAGATGTCCATTTGTTTTTTGATGTTTATTTTGATTTTCATTTTTTTTTTGCAGAGCTGAGGACTGAACCCAGGGCCTTGCACTTGCTTAGAGTTCTACCACTGAGATAAATCCCCAAACTCTTTTGCATTTTTATGCATTTTTATTCTATTCTTAGTTTTGTGACAACCACTCTCATTAACTTTTTAGTTTTTTTTTTTTTCAAGCTCCCAAGCATCTCGTGTTTTTCCAACCTTACAAACCTGGGGAATTTGTCAAGCTATATCTGGAAAGACATGAAATGCATGATAGTGCTTGTATTAACTACAAAGAATTCATCTAGAGAGCCTTATTCATACTGAACCTTGTGCCCTTTTTTTCAGAACACCAACTCCAAACTACCAGTTTATTCTGCCTATTGTTTTTGCTGTGGAAGAAATCAACAGGAGTCTATATCTTCTACCAAATGTGTCACTCAATTTTCACTTCATGCATAACAATTATCCTGGTAAACAGGTACTTCAACTTTTCATAGACGATATTGCAGCAATGCACATTCCTATCCTTAACTACATCTGTGTAGATCTGACCAAATGTGAAGTAGTAATTACAGGACCAATATTATCAACATCTCTAAAGGTGACTCCAATTCTAAAGATCTCCAAATATATACAGGTAAGGTTGTTTGAGTGGGAAAGAATTGAATTTTTCTCCTTAGTTGGGATAGCCTGATGCTAAGGAGGATATGAGGGGGAGATTGGCTTCACTTTCACGTAAATCAGTTTCACGTGTGATTAATCAGGCCCTCAATGGAACATTCACAAATCATTAGTTGATATATAGATGAGAAGAGGAACTAGCAGTCAAGGTGATTTTCCTTGAACAAATTGTAGAAATTTGATTTTTTTTCAGGATTCCAACAATGTAGTGTAACTGTAGTAATAGGGAAAAATTGTCTTCCTGTCATTTCAAACTGGTGTTTCATCCCCTCACAGCTTCCATTGAGATTTCTGATAATCCTCTACCTCATGCTGCTCCCTATGTTTTATGTCCTTCAGCTCACCTATGGACCTTTCCATTCTATCCTGAGTGATCATGAACAATTTCCCAATCTGTATCAGATGGCCCCCAAGGACACAGCTCTGGCACTGGCCATGGTCTCTTTGATAATTCACTTCAACTGGAACTGGGTTGGGCTGACCATCTCAGATGATGACCAGGGTCTCCAATTTCTCTCAGATCTGAGAGGAGAAAGTAGAGTCCAAAGAGTCTGTTTAGCCTTTGTGATGGTGATCCCATTCAACATTGAGTTATACATGTCAAGAGCTAAAGTGTATAACAACCAAATTGAGACATCATCCACAAATGTTGTTATCATTTATGGTGATACAGACAGTACTCTAGCTGTGTGCTTTAGAATGTGGATATCACAGGGTATACAGAGAATATGGGTCACCACCTCACAGTGGGATTTCATTACAAGTAAGAGAGACTTCACCCTTGACTCATTCCATGGGACTCTTGCTTTTGCACACCACCATGCTGAGATTTCTGGTTTTAAAAATTTTGTTAAGACAATGAACCCAGCCAAATACACAGACATATTCCTAGCAGGACTGGGGTGGATGTACTTTAGTTGTGAAGCCTCAGCATCTAACTGTAAGACATTGGAGAACTGTTCATCTAATGTCTCACTGGAATGGTTAATGCTACAGACTTTTGACACGGCCTTTAGTGATGATACTTATGATATATACAATGCTGTGTATGCTATGGCCCATGCTGTCCATGAAATGCTTCTTCAACACGTAGAAAACCAGCCAATCAACACCTTGAGAGCACTAGATTCTGGCTGCTCACAGGTACTTGGTGTCATCAATGCCATATTCTTTAAGAGTTTCTCGCTTGCTGAAACCAATATTTGTCTTATATGTGATGGTCACTATAACGGATAGTTTGCATAAGTGTATTCACGTGATTCTGATACCACTGTAAGCTCTGTGGACCTTATCCCTCTTGATTATCGGAGAGCAATCACAGGAAATAGTGCTGAGATTCAGTTCAATACCTACCTGTGTGCCTGTGTGTGTGAGTATATTTGTGTCTGATTGTCTTTATGTCTTTGTGTTTGTGTCTATGTATGTGTTTGTGTCTTTATGGGTGTCTAAATGCACTTCTGTGCCTTTGGATGTGTGTGTATAGATGTGCTTCTGTGTATGTATAAATGTCTCTCTCCTGTGTTTGTGAGTAACTGTGTATATGAGCATATATATTTGTTGTGTGTACGTATGTCTCTTTGTGAATGTTTTTATCAGTGTGTTTCTCTGTGTGAGTTTTGTGTCTTTATGTGCCTGTGTGTCTCTGTATTTGTGTCTGTATCTGATTGCTTATGTCTATCTGTAGGTGTGTGTTAGTGTGTATGTGTGTGGTTGTATTATGTGTGCCTCTGCATGGGTATTTGTGTGGAATTGTGTGTGTGTGTGTGTGTGTGTGTGTGTGTGTGTGTGTTTGTAGGTGTGTGTGTATATGGTGCGTGTTTATATTTTGGGGTTGTGTATATATCTGTGTTTGTGTTTGATTGCTTCCTCTGAGAGAACTAAAATCATATGAACAGAATGATTTCATTTATTCACATGCTTTCATTGAGTTTCTCCCTTGGGCACCTTCAATAAAGTTGCCTTGGGATGAAATCAGAACAGATTTTCAGACTTATAATAAGGGAATATAGATTAAAAACAGTTGCCTATCTTTTAGCTTCACCCATTTCTGAAGAATATGCACTTTATTAATCCTGTTGGAGATGTAATAAATATGAATCAGAAAGAAAAACTGCAAGCAGAGTATGGCATTTACCACATTTGTAATTTCCCCCATGGTGTTGGACTTAAGGTGAAAATAGGAGAGTTTAATCCATATTTTCCACATGGTGAACAGCTCCATTTATATGAAGACATGATAAAGTGGACCATAGGAACTAGACAGGTGAGTCTGACCAAAATGTACTGATGCACACCTCACAGCTGTAACCAGTGTCAAGTGGGGCCATTTGGGTTTCCCTGTGACTTAGTGAAATTAGAAGGATGGTCATGTAAAGACTCCATTTTAAACTTCTATATGATGTTTCTCCATTTCAGTTTTTAAAAAACATGATTTTTAGATAATTTTTTGAAACTTTAAGCCACACATATGATACAGTTTTATCATTTCAGAAACTCTCTGATTTATAAACAATATAAACTAGATGACCAATGTTTGATATTATTCCCAGTAAAGTTATCAATATTCTCTTGGTACCATTCTGATTGCTGCCCATTGCCTTTCTTCGCTTCTGTTGACTCTCTCATCTGCATGCTGAAAAGACTGAAGCTAATTGTAAGGAAAGATTTGGAACTAGGAACAGTTATGCAAGTCACTAATTTATATTCTATAATTTTAGTGAAGCACTTTGACCAGGAGGTCCTAGATTCCCGATTTCTCTAACAATACATCACATTTTCATGGACCACCTTAGATATTTTATTAATTATAACTTAAAGTTATTAAGTTATATAATAACATAAAGTTATTAATTATAACTTAAAGATATTAAGATATCAAGAACTGAATACAAATTTGAGCCGAAGTGTAGGAGTGGGGGATTGAACAGCAAGTGTGAGAGATTGCTGAGCCACCTCTCCAGCCCTGAATCATAACTTCTAAAGGAATCCTTCATTAGAAGAGCATTTCTTTGCACCTTAGTTCTTGCATATCTCATTCAAACAAACAAAGAAATTAACAATGAAATTTAAAAAAAAGATTTGTATTGTTTCCTTAACTGGTTGGAGAGGTACTCATAGTCATCATAATTTGGCTTTGAGAAAATTTGTAAATAAAATATCCCATTATGTGTCCCCAGATATATTATAGATATTGATTCTGATGTGTCTGGTTTTATAGTATCTGAACTACATTGCCTACTAGAATGTTGTGTGTTGGATTTGAAAGGGGTTTACTTCCAGACAGTGTGCAAACTTAATTTGAAGTGATAATTTCAAATTTCTCAAATAGAGTTGAATCAAGAGTTAATATTCTATTTTCACAGTGATGAGAAAATTATGCTCAGAAAACAGAGCAAATAGGATGAATTTTTTGCTACTGGCCTGTTCCACTAGATCAGAGGCAAGCAATGAAATCACAAGCCTGATTCTATCAGGCCTAACTTGAACATTGCAAAATCATCAACCAAAAGGGTAGGCAGGACTAAAATCAACCCAATATGTACTATGTTCTAGATATGCAAATCGTAATGCAGATATGAAACTTGCAAACAGTGAGGCAGCATGCATGACTCCAAATGATACAATCATAGGCTTATGTGACAGTGAACTCAATGATATATTAAACAAAGACTGCAAAGAATAATTGTAAGGATGTTCAAAAAATCAACGAGAAAATTAAAAAAATCACCTCTAAGGACAATCCAATTAGATCACAAACACTTCAAATAATAAGGAATAGAGTGAAGATGTGACAAAAATTCAACAAAGGTACAATGACAATGAAGAATTCTCAATAACATTCTGAAAATGAAAGACAAAACAATTCAAATAACATACTGTATAAACCTATAAAACTTCTTACTCAGAGAATATCTCAAGTAGAAGACAGGCTATTGAGACTTGAAACAAGACAGGTGAATTATAATTCAAACTATGCCAAAGAGAAAACAATCAGGAAGGATGAAAAAACACAAGAGACTTAGGGGACATCAACAAAAGACCAAATTAAGAAAGCACAGGCACAAGAGGAGGACAACATGTGAAAGGACCAAAGGTATTTCTAATAAAATGACAGGCAAAATTTTACCAAATGCTGGGGGCGTTATGGGCATCCAGTTAGAGGAGGCAGTCAGAAGGCCTAACAGACAGGTTCAGAAAAGGATATTTTGAATTTTGAATATTACTTAAAATCTGAATTAGGCAGAATAAAGAGGAAATTTAGGTTACAAGAGAGATCAGTTTCATTGAAAGTCCCCATCATAATCACAGTACCTTTATTCATAGACACTTTAAAAGGAGGGAGAATCAATTATGTTTTTAACACAGAGACAAAATTTCCAACTTCAACTGCTATACCCAGCAAAGCTATCCTTCATAATTTCTGGAAGATAGAAAAACTTGTAATCATGAACACAAACTGCAGGAATATATAGCTACTAGAACATCACAAAGGAAGACACTTCCAGACTGTCTTGACATGTCACACTCCTTCACACTGAGTATTAAGATAAACAGTAGATGTCACAGGAATGTGTAGACTACACTAGATCACTAGACAGAAAAGCAAAGGTTTGAAATACATCAAAACTTACAAACACAAATTGACAATAATCACCAAATAGCTTTCATTAATAACTGAATTTGAAGAATCCCACTCTCTAATCAAAGTACACAGAGAGGGATTTAAAAAAAACAATACTGTCTTTCTACTGCACTCATAAAAAAGAATAGAGTCTCCGCAGTACAGGAAAAAGACCATTCCAGGTAAAATGAATCAGAAAGAAGAAAACTGTACTCTAATCAATGAACATGGACAGAGAAATCCTCAAGTAGATACTCGCTAACAGGTCTAAAGAGCACATTCGAAAGATCAAAACCTACACAAAAAAGACTTTATTACAGGGATGTAAGGCTGGTTCAACATATGCAAATCAATCAAGTATAATATGTCACATAAATATATGCTAGATTATAAATTGAATTATTTTAAAAAAAATCCCTTGAAAAATAAAAAGGACATTTCTTGACAAATTAATTTTGTATAAGACAAACCATAGATAACATTGTACAATATGGAGAGAAACTCAAAGCATTTCCACTAAATTCAGAAGTGGAACAAAGTGTGGTGGTGCTTCCCAGAATTAATGAGCAACTAAAATAGGTCACCAATATGGCCAGAGGTAGAGACAATTTCTCAATGAAGTTTCTCTTTTTTCTTGTATCTCTGCTTTGTGTCAATATGACAAAGCTAAGCTACACAATGGGTGGGTAGGATGTTTAGTTCAGGCATTCCAGTGGTGACACAACATATACTCCTAGATCTTCCTGAACTTTTAGTAGTTTGGAGGCACCTCAATGTTTCATCAATTTGTTCTCACATATTCATGTGTGGACTTGTACAAAGTCCTGAAAGAAATGTGTTCACTCAGGTCATGTATAGAAAGAAAACTTGTTAACTTCTCAACCACATGATGAGATGCTCTAACTATTGTAGGCATAGTCAAACTCCTGGCCCAGCATCTGTCTGATTTTCCTCAGATGCCCTCTGCTGTGTGCAGTGTTGATTGTCATCCTGGATTCAGAAAATTCCATCAAGAAGGAATGGCAGCCTGCTGTTTTGATTGCACCCCCTGCCCAGCAAATGAGATTTCCAATGAGACAGGTAAGTGTTGACTGCAGGAGAAATCCTTCAGACTGACTGACTTCTGTTATCCACACTGCACTTTCAAAGGGGCCTAGAAGGGGTTGCACTGCTGTGTGGTATTCACCAGAGAAGACTGCTCAGACATAGGTTTAAGCCAAATAAAGTCATCATTAGCTGGATGTCAACTACAGTTGGTGTACAGGACCCCAGTGTAGCACTGAGCCTTTCTCAGGGTGAGATTTGAAGCAAAAGAACCATGTTCTGGGTTGACATACTTCAGTTACCAAGAACAGTGAGCCGAATGCAGATCTACAGAAGCTAAAAAAGCAAAGTCAGTACATTTTGAGACTTTTCCAGAACTGTAAGAAAGATGATGGATTAGGCCTTTGCTTCACTTTGGCATGTGGTGCTGCTAGGTGGTGAGTTTTATAGTCTGAGTGGTACTTCTGTCATGAAGTTAGTCGAGCTAGGGAGCGTGTGGGGACCTACTAAGGTCTGTGGCCCTTTTACAGTACAAATAAAATCTATTCCTTTCCTAATTTTGTTTTACAATTATGTGATCAATAGTAATGTCCTTATACATTACAACCTGTGCCTTCACATATATCTTTGACTCACTGTAAAATCATTGCTGGTAGTATTTTGTAAAAGAAAGTGTTTTGAGAAATCAAACAGCCCTGTGAGGGAATTCTACACTGTATCTGTCCCAATCTTTATATCCCTGTAAAGGTACATGTAGACTAGATTGTAGTCATGAGTCTTTGTAATAGTTGGTTATTCATTTATCCTTCTTGAATGTATGTATGTGTTTCTGTGTGAGTTTATGTGCAGGAGTTTGTGGAGGCCAAAATAGTGCATACAAGCCCCAGGAACTTGAGTTACAGACAGGTATAAGCTTCCTCATGGATGCTGAGTCCAAACCCTTGTTCTCTGCAGAGGTGTAAGCACTCTTAACTGTTAAGTCATCTCCTGCCAATGAAGTCATAAATCGTACACAACTTGTTCTTGCCACTGCACACAAACACTGCTGACAAAGAGAGAGATTGAGTCACCCTGTGTTGAGATGGTAAATAAGTATTGTGTGGTGTTGGGCATGCTGTTTATACAGCATTTGATGAATGGCTAGTATTTTGTGTTGTCATTTAGCTAACATGTGAGTGGGGAAGACAGCATGAAGATGTGAATTTAGGGTGGAACCATAAGGCTGAAATGGGAACCTGATAAGGAAAATTTGGGAGGATGCACGTGCTCTTACTTCCATGTGAGGGAGATTTTCGGAGATTTTTGAGACTGATGCCATTGTAGGTTGTGGTGAATAAAGTGTAGTAATTGTGGGGAAAATTACTAGAAACAGCTAAACACGAAACAGCACTTGATTTCATATCAAAAAAATGGGGAAAAGTGTGAACACTTGATGTAGAGAAAGACAGGTGTCCCACTTAAAATTTTTGTACACAGTAGCAATGAATGTCACAATAATATAGATAAAAGAGTTTTGTAGTTAAAAGAAACAGCCACAATTATTTCAATGATAGTTTGACATACACAATCCATATAAGTCAACTGGTTATTGATTTGGAGATGTCCAAATTCAAAGGAGAGTCCAGAATTGTTTTTGTCATTGTCTATAATGCAAAGAACGTTTAAAAAAGACATTTAGGGCATTGGAGAAATGTCTCTGTGGTCGTATTGTGTTCCCCAAAATACTGTGTACCCTGATAAACTCATCTGGGGTCAGAGAACAGAATAGTCACTAGATACTTAGGATAGGCAGTGGTAGCTCATGCCTTTAATTCTAGCATTCCAGAGGCAAAAATCCATGTGTTTAAGGATACAGCCTAGCATGGTGACTCACACCTTTAATCCCAGGGACTAGTGGTAGAAAGCAGGAAGGTATATAACGTGTGAGGACCAGAAACTAGAAGCATTTGCCTGGTTAAGCTTTCAGGCTTCTAGCAGCAGTTCAGCTGAGACCCATTCTGGATGAGGACTCAGAGGCCTCTAGTCTGAGGAAACAGGATCAGCTGAGGATCTGGAAGGTGAGGTAGCTGTGGCTTGTTCTGTCTCTCTGACCTTCTAGTGTTCATCCCAATAACTGGCCTCAGGTTTGATTTTATTAATAAGATCTGTTAAGATTCCTGCTACATGTCTCAGTGGTTAAGAACATGGGATGTTCTTCCAGAGGTCCCGAGTTCAATTTCCAGAAACCACATGGTGGCTCATGACTATCTGAAATGAGATTTGGTGCCCTCTTCTTGTGTGCAGGCATACATGCAAGCAGAGAACAGTATACATAATAAATAATTAAATCTTTAAAAAAATATTTAAGGTCAATGAGAAGAGTTAGCGGGTAAATCTCTTGCCTCAAGTCTGATGACCTGAGTTCATCTTAGGAAGCCCATTGAAATGAGATGGAGCCAACACCTACAAGATGGCTTCTTGACAACTTGCACTTTTCACAACACACACACACACACACACACACACACACTCAAACAAACACACACACTCAAACAAACACACATGTGTAATAAACAAACAGAATGTAATAAAATTGATTTAAGATAATAAGTATAAAGGGTATTTATAATAAAAATACCAACAAATAATAAACAAAAACTTTATGTTTATGAATATTTGAATTAGGCATATGTAGATGGTAGCAAGTCCATACAGGGTCAGGTCTATATGAAGGCATCTGTAACCAGAGTTACAGGTAGTAATATGGCACTTTACATGTACTGGGAACTGGACTTAGTCCCCCCTGTAACAACAGACCATGTTCTTAACAGCTGAGCCATCTTTCCAGCCCCTAAAAGAACAACAAACAAAAAAATGTAATCATAGCTGGCCATAAATGCTAGGTTGGTTTTATTCATGGAATGACTTAAAATCCTGGAAGTGTTATTATCCACAATTTACCACAATTACAATGATATTTCACTACTCGCTGTGGTGGAAAGTACAAATTATGAATGGGGTATTATTGTTCAATTCAAATATTCTGTGTTATCACTCTCATTTGGGAGTTCTCATGTTGTCTTGTTCATGCTGTTTTACCAATAACTCTTTCACCATTGAGTACATCAGTTGAACCTAGGTCTGTTGTAGGACACAGAAGTTTCCTAGATATATCTGAGCTTGCGTTACCAGCAGGGCTGCATAAGAGGATGATTGGACTTTGGGCCTGGGTACTAGGTGTTTGGTATTGTCTACATTTAGTTGTATCTAGCAAGGGGGAGGTCTTTTGCCTCTCCCCTTGGCATTAATATAAAGAGCCCTTGGGAATAAAGTTCTGGGCTGGTGGATTTGAATCTAGGCTCCTCTGAGGCTCTCTCTCTCTCTCTCTCTCTCTCTCTCTCTCTCTCTCTCTCTCTCTCTTCTATATTTCTATCAAAATCTCTTATCCCTCATTTTCCAAGAACACCTAGGGGGAAAGTCCCCACAGAGTTTTCATATAGAAGGAAATTATTGAAGGAATTAGGTGCTCTGTGCTCACAAAGGTGGTGATATAAGATAAAAGATTTCTGGGTATTATATTTGAATAGAGTTTTCTACCTGTAATATTAGGATTATTTCACTTTATAAACTGTTGGGTATCCCTACTCTCCAATGAGGACACAGCTAAGGGCATCATATTTAATTAATTTATCTTTAGAATTTTATACATAAGGAAGTAGGTGCTCTATGCTCCCAAAGTGGTGATATAAGATACAAGAATTCTGGGTGCTATGTATGTATGTATAGTGTTTTCTACATTAATAGTATGATTATTTTATTTTATACACTGTTTAGTGATCCTGTTCACTGATGAGGACACAATTAAAAGCATCATATTTCATTAATTTTTCTTGAGAATTTCATACATCATTATAAAACCTCTCTCTCCCCATTCTGTTTCCCACACATCACATAACAAAATCTCTCAAACTCATGAGCTCTTTTTCATTTACTATTTTCAAACACTCATTTTCATTTACTGCTTTCACACACATATGCACTTGCACTCACAAACACACAATAGATTCATTTTTTTTGTGCTCAGCTACTCATGTATTTGGTGGTGATCATATGGGAATTTAAAAAAAAAAGCTGTAAGAGTTTTCATCTTGGATAAGACCAAATCTCCATCTCTCATGAGGGCATCACTTCTAATTCAGACAGAAAGATTCATATTATAGTGGGTCAGAAGGATCTGTGTTTGTCCTTGAAGAAGATAGGCATTATGAACTGGAAGCATTGCTCTTCAGAAAAGTCTCATTTACATCTTTATCAATAAAGTGTGTGGATGTTGTAAAGTTTCCAAAAAACAATGGCGTGGCCTGTCCATAAGAAATGCTGAAGTTGCACTAACAATACTTTTGCTTTCTGCTTCAGATATGGATCAGTGTATGAAGTGTCCAGAGGACCAGTATGCCAATGCAGAACAGAACCACTGCCTGTACAAAGATGTGACATTTCTGGCCTTTGATGACCCCTTGGGGATGACTCTGTCTTGTATGGCCTTGTGTTTGTTTGCATTCACCATTCTGGTTCTTGGGATCTTTGTGAAGCACCAAGACACTCCTATTGTGAGGGCCAATAACCTCACTCTCAGCTACATCCTGCTCATCTCCCTCATCTTCTGTTTCCTCTGTTCCTTGCTCTTCATTGGCCATCCCAACTCAGTCACCTGCATCCTACAGCAAATAACATATGGAGTTTCATTCACTGTGGCTGTTTCCACCGTGTTGGCCAAGACAATTACTGTGGTTTTGGCTTTCAAAGTCACTACTCCTGGAAGAAGGATGAAGTGGCTCCTGGTATCAGGGGCACCAACCTACATCATTCCCATCTGCATCATCATCCAAATTATTCTCTGTGCATTCTGGCTGGGAGTTTCTCCTCCCTCTGTTGACATTGATGCACACTCTGAGCATGGCCACATCATCATTGTGTGCAACAAGGGCTCAGTAACTGCTTTCTATTCTGTCTTAGGATACCTGGGCTCTCTGTCCCTGGGGAGCTTCACTGTGGCTTTCTTGGCCAGGAATCTCCCTGACACATTCAATGAAGCCAAATTCTTGACATTCAGCATGCTGTTGTTCTGCAGTGTCTGGGTCACTTTTCTCCCTGTCTACCACAGCACCAAGGGCAAGGTCATGGTGGCTGTGGAGGTCTTTTCCATCTTAGCCTCCAGTGCTGGCTTGCTGGGATGTATCTTTGTCCCCAAGTGCTACATCATTTTGATAAGACCAGAGAGAAATTCTCTTCAAAAGTTAAGGGAGAAAACGTTTTCCAGGACTCACATTTCATAAATTTCAACTGTCAAATTTAATGTTGGTACAGAACCAACTGTTAGGATACAATGCAAGATTATTCATTAGCTAATGACTCTCACTGTTTCTTCTAATGGTGTTGTTTATCAGTGTCATGTATGCTACTTTTATGTATATTGCATCCCATAACTTTCTACTCAGCCACCAATTTCTACAGGACTTTGCTTTTGGACATTAGTGATGAGTGGAAGTGTTCTTTTTGTCTCTAAAATGTAACAAGATTTGAAATTAACTCAGAGGTTTCTTTTGGATAACTTAGTGAATGTAAGACTTTGACAGCAATTGATTATTGGAGAAATTGAAAGAAGTTTGTGATCTCATGTTTGCAGATGAAGGCAATAAATTGCTACCCCTTGTAGGCCGGAAGACTACAGAATCCTGATGCATCTTTGGATTTAGTGAAGTAGAACTTAGGAGTGACATGGATGTTTCAATAAACAGATATTGCAGAATATTGCAGAAGCTGGAGAGATGTCTCAGCAGACAAAATCATGTACTGCTCTTGTAAAGTGGCAGAGTTCAATACACAGACATCATAAAATGCATTTTACACCCCCCTGTAACAGTATCTCGATGGGATCAATGTCCTCTTTGGACCTCCAAAGACTGTTATGCACACACACACACACACACACACACACACACACACACACACACACACACACACACCAGAATCCAAACCTTTTCTGTCTGTCACTAGAAAATAAAGAGATTTCTGTGGAATAATAATAAAATGAAACATACTAAGAAAAAACAAAACAATAGCACATTAGATTGAACAAAACAAACAAAAAGAAGGAAAGGAGCCCAAGAAAAATCAGATAAATCAGAGACCCACTTGGTTTCACATTCTCAGTCCCATTAAAAACTGTAAAGTGGTAGCCATTGTACATAGTCAAATAAACTAGTAGGGTAAAATGAGAGAAGAAAAAAATAAGAAGAGAAAACAAAACAAAATGAAACAAAACAAAAAAAGATTAAAACAACAAAGAAATAAAGAAACAAAAAAGGAAAACACCCTGACATGATATTGTGAGACAAGAAACATCCAAAGATGCCACAGAGTTCGTGTTCTGTTGGACAACTACTGTTACACATGCATTCTACTCTGCCTCCTGAGGGCTAGAGTTAAAGGTGATGACTACCACCACTGAGGGCTCTTCTTAATCACCACTAATTTCTCAACTCCAGCCAGTCAGCATCCAGTATCTCAGTAAAACAAAGGTTTCCCTTTAGCAGATGGCCCAGGTCAAAGAGGGTAGTGACATCCCCAGGCTGGTGGTCCTGAGTTCTATAAGAGCAGGCTGAGCAAGGCAGAAAGCAGAACCTCTCCATGACCTCTGCCTCAGTTCCTGTTTGATTTTGGTCCTGGATTCCTGCAATGATGGAGTCAAATGTGAAAGTGTATGCAAAATAAGCCTTTTTTTCCAACTTGGTTTTTGGCCATGTTGTTTTATTGTAGCTATAGAAACTCTAACTAAGACAATGTGGTACCAGGAGTGGGGTCTTGCTTTTACAGACCTGACCATGTTGTTTTGTAGGAGGACTATGGAGGGACTTTGAAACATTGTGTAAGAAAATTCTTTGAGTGTTTACCTAATGGGAGCTGTTCTGAGTAGCTTGGAATATAAGAATGTTGAGTACAATGCAGAAGATGGGAGAATGGCTTGTGAAGTTTCAGAGGGAAGTTTAAAGACTCTATTGGAGCCATTTGTTATTTTGAATTAAGATTCTGTGGTCCTGGTTATCTGGGCCTGAATAACCAGCTATGATTAACAAAATATCTGAACTGCTAAAAGGAAACCTTTGTTTTACTGAGATACTGGATGCTGGTTGGCTGGAGTTGAGAAATTAGTGGTGATTAAGAAGAGCCCTCGGTGGTGGTAGTGCTTGCCTTTAATCCCAGCACTCAGGAGGCAGAGCAAGTCAGATCTCTGTGAGTTCAAGGCCAGCCTAGGCTATAGAGTGAGTTCCAGGACAGGTACTAAAAGTACAATGAGAAACCATGTCTCAAAAAAAAGCCCAGCATTGCTGAGTTGAAATCTTCTGAGAAGTGGTTCCTGATGGGACACGGATGCTGTGTCCCAGAGGCAGTTGTATTTCATGCTGGCAGTCAAATTTGATGGTGTGAGTGTCACCCAGATGGTACTGGCTTTGTAGGCATGAATTGGCCATGGATTCCAGCTGAGGCTTGGCACTGTGAGAAGCCAGGAGATGCCATTGGTGAAGGTGGAAGTACACTAGCAGTTGAAGGTCCAAAATTAAAGGAGTCATACAGAGAATTTGAGACTTGGAACCATGAAGAGATTCCATGAGAGGCATTGATGAAAGTGCAGCCATGTTGCAGCAGAAGGCCCATCATTGTGGTTGATGTCAGTACTGTGGGGTGACTGACAAGAACAGCAGCAGCTATAGAGTGGAGCCATCCTGAGGCTGGAAGGCAACCTGTGTGTGCTGCAGACGATGGAGCTGAAGAAGTGTCCTAAGCCCTTTGGAGAAGCCCAGAAGATAGTAAGTGGATCCAGACATTGGAATTCGAACTATTACATAGTTGGAGAGTAGATTTTATTTGTCAGAGAGAGACTTTGTTTTGTGCCTTTCCCTCTAGAAGTAAGGAATTATTTAACCTAATTTTTATTTTTTTAAGAGCCCACATGGGAGATTTCAAACTACTAAAAACATTTTTGGGTTTTAAAAGATCTGGATATGATATAGGGACTGATTTTTCTGTGTTTTTTTTTTTGAGACAGGGTTTCTCTGTGTAGTACTGGCTGACCTGGAACTCACTCTGTAGATCTGACTGGTTTTGAAAGCACAGATATCTACCTGTTTCCATCTTCTGAGTGCTGGGGGTAAAGGTGTGTGACACCACTGCCCAGCAAGACTGCATTTTTTTAAAAAAGATTTATTTATTATGTATAATGTTCTGCATGCATGTATTTCTGAATACCAGAATAAGGCTCCAGCTCTCATTATAGCTGGTAGTGAGCCAACATGCAATAGCTTGTAGTTGAACTCAGGACGTCTGGAAGATCTGCCAGTACTCTTAACCTCTGAGTGAAATTTTACTG
>NW_023504225.1:0-6120 GCF_004664715.2 Peromyscus leucopus
AATTAGTATCATCTCTGTATGCCTTTTTTTTTTTTTTTTTTTTTGCCATTTGCTTTAAGACAAGGTTTTACTATGTAGCCCAGGTTGGCCTTGAACTCATTATGTATCTTATGCTAGTCTTGAACTTGCATCAGTTCTCCTGACTTGGCCTCTAGAATGTTGGAATTACAGTTATGTGCCACTATGCCTGGTATCTGAATATAACATACGGGGCTGATTACTCTTGTACTGACACTTTAAAAGCCAGTTTGCTAAACTGTTGCTCTGGGCTGTGTTCAAGGCTTCTGAATAGAGCAAATTTAAAGACTCTAAAACAAAGACAAGGCTTTAGTATAGTCAGCAAGCCACAGCGCTGATTGACTATGAATAATTATGAGTTGTCCACGTACCTCATTTTCCATGCCACCTATGATTCTTGTGATAGCATCTCGAGCAGCCATATTTTTGTCCTTTTTTTTCTTTTTTTGAATAGCCAAAATCAGGGTTGCATTTGTGGCTGTAACCAGCCAATGCACATTGACAAAAATTATAAACTGATCTCATTGGAGTCATGGTATTAAGAAAGTAAATAAAACAAACAAAAAAATCAATCTTGACTGCTTTGACAAAACAAAAGAAAACAAACAAACAAAAAAACCCAGTATGAATGATGAGTGGGATATACTAGTACATACTAATACAATAAATGCACGTTGAAAGAATGGAGGAATAATCGCTTAGCTACCTATAACAAGCAATATTCAAGAACTGTTCTGTGACCAGTCCATATATCATACTCCAAAGGATTAATTAATGAGGCACTGATTCCATGTAAAGCTGTGATGACTGCTCTAGGGGATATTAACATGCACAGAACATGAAATATATTAATAAATAAACTCATAATACTTTTATAACAGTAGCTTAAAGTAGAATGAAAATGTCATTAAACATATGCAGGCAAAGTAAATGTTAAGCTAATGGATTGTTACAGAGATACCTTTACATCCATGTTAATTGCTGCACTATTCTGAATAGCTAAGTTTTGGAATCAGCCAAAGTGTTCATCACTGATGAGCAAATAAAGGAAACATAACAAACACAAAGAAATTCAGTGTGCCATTTTCTGGAACATGAACTGGAGATCACTATATTAAATGAATCAGGACACTATAGAAAGACAAATATCACATTTCTGATATATATATATATATATATATATATATATATATATTAGGTTTTTTTTTTTAATTTATAAATTTGAAAGCAGAAGAGGGACTGTCTGGGAAGAGGAAGTGGCCTGGCATTGGAGGGAAGACAAGAGGAAAATCTATGAGAAGTAGACAGGAACAAAGTTTATAATGCATGTAAGAAAATGCCATAATGAAACTTGTCATTTTGTACAGTGAATATACATGGATTTTTTTTTTAAATTCCCTGTTTCATGTGATGAATATCTCTCAAAGAGTAATTAACACATCCTTTTGCTAACAGCTATGTCTTATTTGATACCACTATGGAGTGCCTGGTAGATGCCGACACATTTCTTCTATCACTTCTAATTCATGCAACAATATAGTAAAGAAAATATCATTATTCCCAATTTATAAAGGAAGACATGGAGACTCAAAGAGGATGAAAAGGTAATTTTCTTAAAGTTACATGTCAAATCTCCAGACCCAGGATTCTGTGTATCATGCAGTGGCAGAAAAATTCCCCTCCTCTGCCTCTCCTTCACCTGGTTGTCAAATGCTCACCAGGCACTTCCTGATAACCTCAATACCTTTCTCCACAAGGGGAAGATGTAAGGATGTCTAGTTCAGCTCTTGGAAGCTCATCTCCACATTAGCTTTGGTTAGCAGCAAGGGCATTCTGGGCTTCTTCCTTTCTCTGAAGCCTAATGCTGACATAGTGATCTTTACTTTCTTATTCTGATTACTCAAGTTTCTGTCTGAACAATCAATCATTGTGTCCTTCAAGACTGCTGTGTTGTAGTTGGAAGTTTTTCCTATGTCTTGCTCAGTCCTCAACCACTCATACCCCAATAAACATACAGCATACAGAATGACATTCCACAGCACTTTTCCTTTTCTGTCTAATCAAAAAGGAAGGTTTTACCTTTAACATAGTAAAATTACATATAATAGAACAGTTATCAAGCAAGAATTACAGTTATAATATCTAGTCTATTTGCATTTGGCAAAATTAAAGAAAATATTCTATCTATCCTATATTTGTGAGTCTAATTTATCTTTTATCATAACCAAGGAAAATTATAACTATCTAGTCTCCAACTACATCAAAGACCCCAGAAGAATATAACATTACTTAAGTAAACAGGAAAGGCATTGTAAGCAACTTTTAAAATTCTGGAAATGACAGAGATAGCTGCCTGCCTAGACAGTCATCCAAAGTTCCTCTGCAATCTTTAGCCCATAGGCTTAGAGTCTCTCAGTTGCTTCTCTCTGTGTTCTGTAGAATATCTGGCGCTTTCCTCTGCGAAGCAGGAACCTGAAGGACCATTTCACCTTCTTTTGGCAAATTCAGTGGTCACATTTCTATGAGTCCTGCATGTCCAGTTTATATAACATTTTGTCAAGCAGTCCAGGCAAGAACAGTTTCTTGTCCAAATGGCTATTTTTGTCAAGAAGAAGATAAACTCCACATAGAGTGTCTTTGATACCCATCTTTCTTTTTAAAGTAAATCAGTGCTAACAGGAGCAGGTGTGTCTTACTGTCCAGAAAGTCTAAGTTTTTAAAACATTTTAAATGCCATATTCTGTAGGTCTTTGAAGTGTTTGAAGATTACCTACCTAATTGAATTATATCTATGTATACCTAGAAAACTTAACTAACATGACTATTGTGGTGGTAATCTAATTGTACTGAAATGTGATTTTGATTGTATGTTAATAAATAAAGTTGTCCTGGGGTCAGAGCTATTAGAGCCATAGACAGAGTGTGGCAGTGGTGGCACACGCCTTTAATCCCATAGATCTCTATGTGTTCAGGGATACAGCCAGCATTGGAGACATATGCCTTTAAGACCTAGGGGGCTGTACATTCAGACAGTGACGAGGCAGTCACGTGTTTGGGTTTACAACCAATGAGAAGGCAGAATGACTGGAAAATCGACTTACAGACAGGAAGTAGCTCTCTTTCTTGAAGCTGGGACAGCAGGAGGAAGGGTGAGATTTTAGCTCTGAGCTCTGACCTCTCGGCTTTCTCTTTTACATTGTTTCTGTGTTTCTTATTTAATAAGATGGTTAGTTACATCAATATCTGGTGCCCAACATGACAAGAATCCGTTAAAAACCGCTTGGCTTGGATGTAACCCAAAGGGTACTCAGAGAAATGAAATCTGGCAGATGGACGTGTTTCACTTTGCAGAATTTGGAAAATTGAAATATGTACACCACACTATCAATACTTATTCAGGATTTCAATGGGCAACTGCTTTGAGTTCTGAATAAGCTGATTCTGTAATCACTCATTTGCTAGAAGTTATGGCCATCATGGGTATACCTACACAAATCAAAACTGACAATGCTCCATCATATGTCTCTGTTAAAATGAAACAGTTTTTTGCTTATTACAATATAAAGCATATTACAGGCATACCACATAATCCTACAGGTCAAGCAGTTATAAAAAGATCAAACAGAACTCTAAAGGATATGCTAAACAAACAGAAATGGGTAACAAAAACCCCCAGAAATAGACTGCATAATGCTCTTCTAACTTTGAATTTTCTGAATGCCAATGAGAAAGGAACAACAGCTACAGAGAGACATTGGATAATAGAAAACTACAGAATTAAATCAGCCTATATACTTTAAGGATGTGCTGACCTCAGAATGGAAACCAGGGTATGTATTACATTGGGGACGAGTTTTTGCTTTTGTTTCTACAGGAGAAGATAAGCTTTGGGTACCATCAAAATTGATAAAGGTTCGATTTGAACAAGAGAGACCTCTTAATTAGAGGAGGTGATAGTTCATCAACCAGCATGAACATCCAATTTAAACTAACTGGTATCAATAACACATGCCTTTTCATTTAATCAGATAATAACTTGTCAAAAGGAAACATCCCCAAAATTAGTCTTGGGGAAAGGTTTTTGTTTTTGTCTTTTAGGAGAATGAAGGTTAAGGAATTTGAAGAACACTGGACAAATGAGACAACTGAAGAAAAGGGACAAATCATCTATCCCAGGAAACAGAGTGAAACAGTGTATGGGTATATATAATCTAAAAAAAAAATTTTATGTCTTCTTAAATGTTTTTTCCTGTTTTTCTCTAAAGATTTAACACTATTGGTCTTCTAATAGTCCCAGTTCAATTAAAATTTAAAGCTGACTTTGGAGTTGGAGAATGGCTCTCTCCTTCTTTAAACTCAAGCATGTTGTTAAAAGGAAAATGCAAACTCCCTGTATCATGCCAGAATAAAAGAACCATCTTCTGCTATGGTACAGGACAAAAGCAAAATTAATTAAGGGACTATTCTATTATTAATCTCAACTCTTTGATTCTATTCTGATTCTTTAAACTTTTCTTAAAGTATAAATTTTATATCAAAATTTACAAGATTAATATATATATACATATATATATATATATATATATACATTTTAAACTTTGTTAAGATATGAATGGTCATATAGAGTACTAACTAATTCTAGAAAAAAGGCTAGCTGCATATATATGTTTTTGTGTTCGAGTCTCTTATCAGTTTTCTGCAGGAAATCATGGCCAGGCCTAACATCAACTGAAGTCTCCAGAAAGAAGATGGGGCCCCACAAAAACAACAATTCCACATGGACAATAATAATATCATTAAGCTGACAAACATCATCCACAGATCAGCTTTGAACTACAAGGTGCTCAGAGCAATTTTGAGATGACTAGCTGAGATGATCCAGTCTCAAAGACTACTTGAATAAGGACTTGAGATAAACCCTGAACTTTGGCATTATACACAGACTGGATAATGAAGCATATAGTTACCTTTCCTAGAATTTGACAATTAACCTAAAATTTTTCTTTCAGGATAAAGAAAACTTCACCTATACCCAGCAGGAAGCAATTTTAAGAATACGACGCCCACATTCCCAAAGAGGTGGTGTGGGGCGGGTGGTTTTTTGGTCTTTTAATGGGTTTTGGGTCTGGGATAATTTCCAGTATTTAGGGGGGTTGGTTACAAGTTATTGTCAAGGGTTAAGAAAAAGGCTAAGCAAAGGAGATTAGATTTAAGGTTCTTATTAAAAAAAAAAAAAGAAAGAAAGAAAGAAAGAAAAAAAAAAAAGACAATTATTAGTTTCAAATACTTTACATTGGATTGAATTGTTTTATATTGTATACAAATTTGAAATTGATATTGTTAGAAAATGCTATATGTATATTTCTAATTGTATTCATACCATTCATTTAACAATGTAATGCAAATTTCTGATCCTTGAATGTTATTATTACCAACTACTAGGATATAAAGAAATGAAAGTTAGTAGTTAGACATTACAATAGAACTTGTAGTCATATTAGATATGTTTTAAAAATTGAGCAGAGATGTTTTAGACAGGTCATCTTCAAACCCTTCAGAGATCTACAGAATATGGCATTTAAAATGTTTTAATAACTTAGAAAATTTTTCTTTTTTGAAACATGTCGGCTCCTGGCAGTACCAATCTACTTCAGAGAAAATATGGGCATTGAAGAAACTGCATATGGAGTCAACCTTCATTGTGGCAAAAGTTAGCCACTGGACAACAAAGTATCCTCGAATCAACAGGACAAAATGGACAGACAGAACACGAAACAAGGGACTACTGATTCTTGCCAAAACAAGTGTGGTTATGGCTTTATCAAAAGGCATCTTCTGAGGCCAGGACAATATGGCCCCATCCCTGAAGTGGCCTTCGTATCCGGAAAAGGTACGGTGCCCTTTTCTTCGAAGGCAGCTTAACAGGCAGAGGGCTGATGGATTCTGTGGTACAATGGAACAGCAGCTGAAAGCTCATGCCTCTCGAAAGTAGACTGGCATTTAATAGAGGGATGTGGAGAAGAAGGGGATGCTGAGATAAAGCCATATATACACAGCCAAGAAGAATGGACAGCTGAATCTAAAAACTGTCAACAATTTCCA
>NW_023504226.1:0-25000 GCF_004664715.2 Peromyscus leucopus
GAAGAAAGAAAGGAAGGAAGGAAGGAAGAAAGAAAGAAAGAAAGTAAGGAAGAAAGGAAGGAAGAAAGGAAGAAAGAAATGAGGCCATGAAGTTGAGAGGCAGGGTGGGAGTCACTGGAGGAGCTGGATGAAGGAGTGTGTGTGTGTACTCACTCATAGGTGGATACTAGATGTAAAACAAAGGATGAATCTAGACTGCTACTCACAACTCCAGGGAGGCTACCTAGAAAAGAGGACCCTAAGAAAGACACAGGGATCGCCCAATGACAGAGAAATGGATGAGATCTACATGAGCAGCCTGGACATGAGTGGGGTTAATGAAGGGCAAGGTTTGAGGGAAAAAGAGCTTAGGGGAGCGGGAGATCCGAGCTGGATCAAGAACAGAGAGGGAGAACAAGGAATAAAAGACCATGATAAATGAAGACTCCATGGAATAGGAAGAAGCAAAGTGCTAGAGAGGTCCCCAGAAATCCACAAAGATACCTGCACAATAGACTCTGTCAATGGTTGAGACAAAGCCCGAACTGACCTACTCTGGTGATAGGATGTGGTGCTAGAAATCTCATCCAATGACTGAGGGAAGCAGATGCAAAGATCCATGGCCAGGCCCCAGGTGGAGCTCTGGGAGTTCAATAGGTGACACCGAGGAGGGATTGTATGAGTGAGAATTGTTGAGACCATGATTGCAAAAAGAACAGGGACAAATAGCCAAACTAGTGGAAACATATGAACTATGAACCAATAGCTGAGGAGCCAACTGGATCAGGCCCTCTGGATAAGTGAGACAGTTGATTAGCTTGATCTGTTTGGGAGTCTCCCAGGCAGTGGGACCTGTCCTTAGTGCATGAGCTGGCTGTTTGGAACCTGGGGCTTATGCAGGGACACTTTGCTCAGCCTGGGAGGAGGGGACTGGACCCGCCTCGACTGAATGTACCAGGCTGAGCTAAATCCCCAGAGGAGTCCTTGCCCTGGATGAGATGGGAATGGGAGATGGGCTGAGGGGAATGGGAGGGGAGGGAGGACAGGAGAATCCATGGCTGATATGTAAAATTAAATTAAATTATAAAATAAAAAAAGAATTACAGCAATTGTCAAAAAAAAAAAAAAAGAAAATGATGTAAAATCTGTGTTCATGTATGAAATTCCCAAAGAAATGGGAAAAGGAGAATAACATAACAGCCCTAAATCCACAAAATAAATGAAAGATTATTGAATATTTGTATCATTAAAGGCTTTATGCTTTTTTACTATCTAACCAATTTTTAAAAGTACTATCATATGCTATATATAAAGCAAACAACATTGTCAAACAAATGAATGTTCAAACCTCTGGAATTTTAACAGTTTTTATCATAGCGCATTTTTTTTTTGTTTTGTTTATTTAGTCAATTTGACACAAGTAAGAATTATCTGAGAAGAAATCTCAGTTGTGGAATTGCCATAATCAGATTGCCCTGTAGGCAAATCTGTGGGGGCATTTTTTGATTAATGATAGATGTGGAAGGGCCCAGGTCACTCTGGATAGTGCCACCACCTGGCAGGTATCCCTGTGTTGTATAAGAAAGCAGGCTGAACAAACCCTGTGGAGCAAGCCGGTAAACAGCACTCCTCCATGGCCTCAGCCTCAGTTCCTGCCTCTAGATTCTTGCTGGAGCTCTTGCCCTGTTTTCCCTCAGTGATCAACTGGGTAAGCCAAGTCAAGCCTGCATTCAGTGTTTTCTCACAGCAGCAGAAAAGTGAACCTAGACTAGACTCCTAAGAAAACAGTTAAATGGTTTGTAAACATTAAGAAAATAAAGTCCAATAGTTTGTAAACATTGGGAAAAAACAGAGGAAAAAATAGAAGAAAACACCTTAAATTCTAACTGTAAAAGTTTAGACTGAATATTGAAAAGGGGATGTCATCAGACTTTAGGACAAAAACCAATTGTAAAGCTTACATTTGCTAAAGAAACAGTGGTTTGCAGATGTTGAAAACCGGACTCTATCTCCTGAGTTCACCCATTCCTTCAACAGTCACTAAACATGCACTTTGTGTTTGGACTGGGTGCAATCAAGTTCTAAGGATGTGTAAATAAGTGACCTCGTGTCCCCGGGGAGACACAGCAAGGTGTCTCAGCTAAGGCACTGCCTTCAGCATCCCAGTACCATTCAAAGTCTCTCCACAAAGTGATTTCAAGGAGGAACTCCTAAAATCACCAGACTCTTAGCATTGTGTTTTAACTACATTGCCATTTATGGCTTCTGAAGTAGGCATTGTCTTTGAGAATACAGAGAAGGCAAAGGTCTAGCAGACCCAGCAGGAGCACCTTGGCTGGCCTCAGCAGGAGCTCATGGGTGTGTGGGTGTTGGGGAGGAACAACCTCACTCTGACAGGTCAAAGCTCTGTGATCCAGAGTTAGGCATTGTCTGTGGACAACATTTCCCTTTACCCCTTTTCTGACATAATTTACTGAATTCCACATATGGCTACTTTGAGTCTTACCATGCTGAGCTGTGAACCTAGGGTTTTAGCTTGTATCTTCCCAACACTCTGTAAGGTTGACTCTGCTAGCTTCACTAGCAAGCCCTACTACCATCAAAGTTAGGATGAATCAAGGCACATAGCTACCCAACTTTATCTACCCATAGCTTTATCTTTTTATTTACTTCTGTATTTTAAGACAGTCTCTAATGGAGTTCAAGCTGGCCTGGAATTGACTATGAGGCCAGATGATATCGAGCTTCTGATCCCCCTGCCTCTACTACTCCAGTACTGAGATTACAGGTATGCACCACTATGCCCTCTTTATGTCATGCTGGGGATAGGACTCAGGGTCTCAGGCATGCCTGGCAAACACTCCATCAGCTGAGCTGCACCCCCAGCTCTCAGAAGTACATTTTAATGTAACTGCAAGCCAGGACTATTGGATACAAAGCTCATGCCATTTACATACACTGTAACTATAGTCAAGTACTTTAAAAACATAAATGTGGGGGTTCACAATAGTATTAACCTGAAGGGATTTTTTTTTCTAGACAGGGTTTCTCCATGTTTTGGTGCCTGTCCTGGATCTCACTCTTTAGACCAGGTTGGTCTCAAACTCACAGAGATTTGCCTGGCTCTGCCTTCTGAGTGCTGGGATTAAAGGCGTGTGCCACCACTGCTTGGCTCCTTAAGGGAATATTAATGTGAGTATAAATCCATTGAGTGATATGTTTAGGGGGCTTGAATAATTTTAGCATCATATGCAGTATATAGAATATTAAGTATTTTATTCATGACAGTATGAATAAAATTAAAAAGAAGACATTATAAGCTTTTGCTAAGATCCAGTTTGATAAAGTATTTAAGGGAAAAAACTTCTATGTTGATGGGAAAGAGCTAGAACTAGATCCATCATTAACTAAAGGACCAACATGGGAAGATAGCTGCTCAGTGCGCACTGCTTCTATGCTACAGTGTCTATAACGGTGGATTGCTTTTAGCTTCAGGTTTGTCCATGTGACTCTAGCAGTTTTGTTAAGAGTCTTCACAAAAAGTCTTTGATTAGTACATCTCAATATTTCAAAAACAATAACAAGGACTCTGATTTGTGCATGTGTGTGTGTGTATGTGTGTGCACACACATGTGCATACATGCATGAATGTGTCTGGGTGCATATGTGCTGATGACAGGTGTCTTTCTCAATCTCTCTTTATTTTCACTTATTAAGGGAGGGTCTCTTGCTGAACCTAGAGCTCACTACTTCTGGCTAATATAGCCAGCTTGTCCCATGATCGCCTGTGCCTACTGGAATTGTCGGTGGGCACCATGCCTGATAGGCTTTTACCCAGGTTCCGGGATCTGAGCTCTGGTCTTCATGCTTCTACAGCAAACACTTTTTCCACTGAGCCTTCTCTCCATACCATAAAGGGGCATGAATGGCTACAATAGGTGAAGGAGAAGAAAGTAGTAGGAAGCCAGGCTGTAATAAAATCTAGAAGAGCTGCTTAACAAATTATTAGCTCCGTTGGCCCCTCGACTTTGTCCGAATCATTTAAAAATGATGTCTATCTTTTTAGGCTCAGCAGAGTGTACCAGATATGTTTCTAATGTGATAAATTACCATTTTTATTGCTCATTACTTCATGTATCTAATTCAACAGTGAAGTCAGTTCCTAACTGTGGGATAATTTCATTTGCTTGTGTTTAAAGTAAGAAAGTGCATCTGAATTATTCATTTTCTCATTCACAAATATTTACTGGAGTCTAATATGGTCTAAGCAGGAAGATGTTAGAAGTACACATCATTTTGTTAAAAAATTATTCTCAAAGGCTAATATAGGAGCAAAATGGTAGGGATAAGAAGTTTCATGTAACAGTAAATATATTCCAGTAAACATGGCATTGTTGAGTCATTTCATATATTAATATCAATAATGCAAGCCTTCACAGTCAAGTTGGTATTAACAAGTGTTTATGTTGTATCTGTGTTATAATACATAGAAGATGAATTTGCATTTTGCATTAGATTATTATAATGAATCCAAACCAATTGTCTTTCAGTTTCAAGGAATCTCTCTGATTAAAGGGCGTTAAGGGCAAATGAAATATGTGGCAGAAAACTCAAGGTGAAGTATGTTCAGTCTCAGGTTCATTTTAGACATCATTAATTTCCCTCCCACTAACTGTTCCATGTGGTGGCTGTTGAATAGTTTTATAGAGATTTTAATCTTCCTTTATCTGGAGCCCAGACACTCAGGAACAGAAATAATTTAGAAAAAAATAGCTTTACATGATTTGAAAAGCTCTGCCTATCCTAATGTAGAACTCTGAAATATAAGGGCCATCTCTGTCTGAATCCTTTCAGAGAAAATTCTAAAATGGTATGAAAAGAATCTGTGACCTCATTACAGCTCCATCTACCATGGAGAGGAAGTAAATATGAGGCCAGACCATCTTGATCCCCAAAGGAAAAACAGGAGAATTTTATGAGTAAATGCTACTCTGTATCTATGAGGATATTTAGTGTGTGTATATGCATGAGTGCACGTGTGTGTGTGTGTGTGTGTGTGTGTGTGTGTGTATTCCAGATGCCATTTCAGCCTCAGAATAAATATTTGAGAGAAAGCTTCAGTGGTCAACCTTTTCTTAAGCTCAGAATAGCTCTTCATAGGCCTATTATTTGGGTAAAATAGATCCCAAAACACATTCCAGTTTCCCTGGTCAACAGAATGAAGAGTAGTTGGTAGTTGTGCTTTAGGGGTTAATACAAAACATTTGTTACTGAGTTTATCTCAATTTTATTTATATTAAATATAATTATATTAAACATAATTATATTAAATTAAAGTTTATCTTAATTATCTTAATATCATATGAATAATATTTTTAAAATATATTGCCTTGAATACTTTTCTCCCTAGTGTAAAGAATAAAATCTGACTCAGAGGTTAAGAGCATGTACTATTCTTGCAGAGCACCCAAAGTTTGAGTCCCAATACTGATAATGGGCAACTCATGAATGCTTGTAATTCTAGCTCCAGGAGGATCTGATGTCCTCTTCTGTCTTCCAAAGGTACTGTACTCATATACACATAACTGATACATACACTTAATTAGAAAAGTAAAGTCAATCTTATAAGGAAAAGCTGAATGTGTCATTTACTCAGAACACTGCCTTGGAACCATTATTTCCACTGTGCTTTAATGTGCTTTGAATTTATTGGTTTCACTTTAAATCATGACTATAATAATGTCACCATATGTCCAAGGGTGATTTTTTTTTTCTGAAGAGATCCTTCGTATGATATCAGTATGGTCTTCTCTTCCAATGAGAAATGCAATATCTACTGCATGTGGTGGTTTAAATCTAAAGGAGAGATCTCACTTGCTAAAACAATGTTTCATGAACTCAATAGGAAGAATGTGTCTCTGCTGAAGTTCAAATAAATATCTGTGTTTATACTATGCATTGGTAAGAAGTGAGGTCATCTATATGTCTGAGCCACAAAAGAAATTTCTATCTATGTGTTTTCCAGCTGTACACACTCCTCTAATACTGTACTTGGAAATCCATCCACTTTGACTCATTATTTCCAGATGAATCAAGCAAATACAGAAAGGAGAGGTTTGGGGACACACAATTAACCATACCATAATGTCATTGCTCCTATCTAATCTGTCTAATTTCTCCTTGTTCCTGACAGTAAAGTGAGGGTGGGAGACAGACTGAATAGCAATTTTTGTGACAGGTCACGAAGATTTTAGCCTATGAGTTCTACTCAGGGAAGCAGACCAAACCGATGTCCTGTCAGAGTGGACAGCAGGCCAGCAGGGAATGGAGAAACAGAGCTTTGCTGCCTACACTTGCATTTTTATGTCCTTATTTCCTAAAACTCAATGCCTCAATGACAGTCCTTCAAGTAAACCTGAATTCAGATCCTTTATTCAGCCAATATTTGCATGCACACCACCCATTGTTATTTCTATTATTATTATTATTGAAGAAGCTTAAACAAGACTTGTCAAATATTTCCTTATCAAGAGTCATGACTGGGGCTGGAGAGAGGGCTCAGTTGGTAAAGTGCCTGTCTTGGCAGCATGAAGATCTGAGTTTATATATTTTCTATCAAATTAATTATCTCATCTATTGTCTCTATCATCTATCTATGAATATCTATCTATCTATCTATCTATCTATCCATCTATCTATCAATCTATCTATAGTCTCCCTCCCTCCCTCCCTTTTTCCCTCCCACTTATCTATATGTCTGTATCTACCTTATATTCACACAATGCTCACCTAGAGTCTCAATTATATTGACTAAAGGACTACAAGTCACACACACACACATGCACACATGCACACACACACACACACACACACGAATACACACACTATACATACATACATATAGAGGGATACCTTTTTTAGTGTTTTGTGTCATATTTATATCATTTTTCATATAGGATAAAATTATTGCAAAGTCATTGATACCAAGGAACTAGTCACCAATTTCTCTGTGTGGTCACCAAGTCTGCAATACTTCTATACTCAACTTTCCTAAGTGTGACTACTTGATTTTGGTGGTCAGAGGCAAGAAGCTGATGTCATTCGCTTTCAAACAAAGTAGAGTACTAGTGCTATCTCATGTCTGAATTATCACATGAGCTTAGAATTGTCCTTTTTTTGAAACTAATGTATTCTTCTTTTTATTTTACCATGTAACAGTAAATGAAAGGTCCTCAGGAATCACAATATCAAAATAGAAATACTTTTAAATCAATAAGACAGGGCCATCACTAACACAGGAATTTAATAATTTAAAACATATTCGGAGCTAGGCCTAGTGATACATACTTGCAGTCCTAGCTACTTAGAAAGCTAAGGCAGGAGGTTCACAAATTTAAACCCCATTTAGGTTATAGAGCTAGTTCAAAGCCAGTCTAAGCAACTTAGCAAGATCTTGTCTCAAAATCAAAAAGCCCGTAGTTGGGGAAGCTTGGGATGTAGCTCAGCGATAGAGTATTTGCCCTTGCTTAGCATGAATGGGCTCCTGATTCAGTCCCAAACTTGAAGAACAATGACAATAACAATCAGATTCCATTCTTGTTAATTAACAGGAATAAATTACATCCATGGATTCAAAGCCTAGATTCTCACATGGATAGTAAGCACATGCTGTAGGTTTTGCTTTCCTATTTTAGGTAGGACCAACCAACCAGTCTAACATGTTAAGGACCTTGGTGTCTTTAAAATGTTAGACTGGTTGGTTGGTCCTACCTGAAATAGGAAATTAATAAAGAAAGAAATTAGGTGTATGTAACTATGAAAGCAGAACATAAAACAAATATAGAAAGAATAAATAAACCTAGAAAAGGAGAAAAGAACAGCTAGGATCATGGGATTCCCACACTGGGAGATGGAATTCTGATTGAATGATAGGTTTCATGTATGGAAATTTATACTAGCATGTGCATGTGGCACAGTGAAGCATGGGTATGGTCACCGGAGCCATTGTCCTATCTCATGTCAGCAAGGACCTTGCTTCTGTGTGATTTCATATCCATGAACATGCTATGTGGTACAGGTCCACATCTGACACTGAGTACCAGTAACAGTCATATGGCAGACATGTCTGTTGACTGCATTGTCTAAAGATCATAAGAAAATGGTCTTTGTGAATCCAGCTGTAATTCCCCATCCCCACTGCAAGCTGCATTGTCTCACACGAGCCTTTGATTGTCCTTGAAGCTTCCACCTCTTTAAAGCTTTATAAAGTATCTATTTTATTACAATAAATATAACAAATAATATATAATAAACTTATGATAAATGAATACTAAGTATTATAATAATGTATATTATTTTATTAAGGTGTATGTTTATTCTTTTTATGTGTTAATTATTTATTCTTAATTATGTTCATATGTGCATGTGGTTAAGATCATATGTGAGTGCAGATATCCCTGGAGTCCAGAAGAAGGTATCAGATCTTTTGGATCTGGAGTGACAGGGTGCTGTGAACCACCTGATGTAGGTGCTGGGAACTGAACTTGGGTCCTCTGGAAGAGAAGCTGACACTCTTAATGGCTAAGCCATCTCTCCATCTTTGAGTGACTGCCTCTTTAGCCTTAGTACTTTAGTGGCTTTCCTGAAGTCATGTGGGCACAAGAGGCTTTGACAAAATTAAGAGTTCCAGGTGTGACTCCTGTAGCTGATGTGTTGTGGATGTGACTCCGCACAAAATCATGAAGTTACTTAGAACAGAAAGAGATCTTTCTGTGATTGTTCGTGGTGACTTGATTACATGGTTCTCTGGTGTGAACATCGTAGATGACAATGTCATGTCCCAATGTCAAAAGGTTGAACACACCTGTCAGAGTGCAAAAGAGGCCAGTACACGTAGGTAACAAGTGACAATGGATAAAGTGGGCATGGTGATTTAGTGATTAGAAAACAAAGAAGAAGCTCTCTCCTATATAAGAACAATGAAGTCTCTAAGGAGCCCTGATGAGTCTCTTCAGGATAAGAAATGAAACTGCCGAGGCTGCAAGGGAGCAGAGAATCCCTTTCTTTCTTTTCCCTACCCCCTCACCACTTTTTAAACTCCTCAAGTAGAACTGACTAGAATATTTTTCTCAGCTCAATTTCTCACCATGAAGGCAAGGGATGAGAAAATCTTTGAGTTTTGCCTTGCCCTCATGAAAGAGGATATAAATTTATATTGCTGGTGCTTTTCCAATCAAGAAACTCTATGCTTGTTATAGGCTTTCTGATACCCTATAACATAGTAGGGATTATTGTGGCTTTAAAGAAGAATGATTGCTTAAAAAGGCAGTTCCTGCTTCATATTCCCTTGAGAGAGAAACCAATTTCCAGGCAAACTATAAGCAGTAATACCCAGAAAACAGAGACCAGTATAAGACAGAATCCAAATGGCAGCACACCCAGAAACACAGGGATGGAAATGTTTGCATCCTTTAATTGCTTCACAGACTATTCATTTTACCACAGGAAGCAAGCTTGTTGTTCTTGGGCAGATTTTTACACGTTGGAGATTAAGCTGAGGCATTACTTGACATCAAATCAAAGAAATAGAGAAACAAATCAAATTGTCTTGTCTTGAGAAACTAAGTTTTGTGGGGAGAAGAGTCAGTAAGGCATTTCAAATGGAAGACTATACATAGCACTCTGAGTTATCGAAAAGTATTTATCTCAAGTGGCTTTCCTATTTGATTGTGTAGACACTTGAAGACATTTTTGGGGTCTACAGGTCTAACCTCAGAACTTTGAAAACGAATCCAGATCTTGGTTCCCAGACTGGTGGCCTTTCTTGTAAATGACAATCTCTCTGCAAGTAAATTCTGAAATGAAATGAAGGGTCTAGGCACTTTGTACTAGAATTAAGTTGAATGGATAAATTAATGCAAGAAATAGTCTTCAGTGAGAAGGTGGTAGGTATGATGACTAACACTGACCAGCTTAATAGGCTCTAGAACAGTGGTTCTCAACCTATGGGCCATGGCCCCATTGGAGGTTGTATATCAGATATCCTTCACATCAGATATTTATATCACAATTCATAACAGTAGCAAAATTACAGTTATGAAGTAGCAACAAAACAATTTTATAGTTGAGGCATCACCTCAACACAAGGAGCTGTATTAAAGGGTTAAAGCATGAGGAAGGTTGAGAACCATTGCTCTAGAATCATCAGGGACAAACCTCTGACATGTCTGTGAGCTAGTGTCTTGATTAGGTTAATTGAGGTGGAAAAAACCCACCCTTCAAGTAGACCACATCATTTCCTGAGATTCAGTCCTGGACTGCCTCAAAACCAGAAGGCTATCTATTCAAGCTTCATTGCTGTGTACTTCCAGACTGTGGATGCAATGTGACTAGCAGCTGCCTGTTCCTCCTGTCATGTCTTCCCCACCATGAGCCCCTCAAATGGTAAGCCACAATTCAACCCTTACACTTCCATGTCGCGTTTGTCAGAAAAGCATCTAATGCAGGAGCTGAGAGGCAGACAGAGGGTAAAGACACCATTTCCCATGTAGTCATTAGCATGCTATCTGTCATTCCAACCATCCTAGGAAAGAGATAGCACTGTTGTCACTTACAAATAAAAACACCATTGTTTTCAGAGGCTAATTCACTGAACATGCAGAGGAAGTAGAAATATGATTTAGACCTGTTTGTGCGATACTTCCAAAATTAAACTACATACCAATTCTCAAACAAAGATCACTATGCCAAATTTTATCTCAGTAGCCATGACACAGGTTACATTGGCTGCAATTAAAATTAATAAAATATACATGAAGATGAGATGGTCTTTCTAATTTTGTAGAATTTCCTAAACTTTGCAAAGCGGCATGCCTTTCCTTTCCTCTCTGCCACAGAGTGAGCCTGAATGTATTAAGTTGTGGAGCTTTTTTTCATGCAGTGTGGCCTGAGCTTTCTGAATTTGGTTCTCAATGAACCAAAAAAAACCTAGAAAATTCTTTTACTTATTTATTTTTGTTTTTTTTCAAGACAGGGTTTCTCTGTGTTGTTCAAGGTCAGACCAGGCTGACCTTGAACTCACAGAGATCTACCTGCCTCTGCCTCCCGAGAGCTGGGATTAAAGGCATGCGCCACCATAGCCTGGCACCTAGAACATTCTTTATGTGGCTTTTTACCTGATAATGTAGATAAAGATAAAGGTTATGATAAAGCAACAAGATAGGGTATGATCTGTTAATAAGCATATCAACTATATGAATATATGAAATACATGTTTCCAAGGACAGGTAGTACAGGATGATGATTAACCAAGATGGGAAGCTCACATCTGGGCTTTCTATTTTGGAGAAATTTATATTCAGTGGGCAGAGGAAGGAGAACTAGCTTTCTCAACAGTTGAAGGAATGGTGAACAGATTTTGAGAGGTACAGTTATCCCATTGAAAGAATACTGGACCAGGCAAGTTATTAGGAAATGCAAACTAAAACTGCAATAAGATAACTCCACAGCCCAGCAATGGAAGGGCCCCATTAAATAAGAACACCAATGCTGGTAGAAGTATTTAGTAAGAGTAACTCCCTCACACCACAGGAAGGAATGCAAAACACTTTAAACACTGTAGAACACATTCAGCGGATACTTGTAATCCAGTTAAGATGTGGGTGACAAGAATAAGGCCAGATTTGAACAATTTAAAGAAAATCTAGTCTCCTAATATTATTCTTCAAATTAGCAAGAACAAAGTCCAGTGTTCTTAAAATAATGTCATCCAGTAGACTGGGAAGATGGCTCAGTGGGTAAAGACACTTGCTGCCAAGTGGTATCTCCTAAATTCAATTCTCAGAACTCCGCCTGTAGAAGGAGAGAATGCAATATTACAAGTTGACCTCCTCTGACCCTTACACCTGCATGGTAGCACTCACTCCCCCCTCACAAGATAGAAAAATAAATGTAATAAAATAAAAAGCAATTCATTCAGCAAATAAGAAAAACAAAGTAAATTCTGGCCAGCAAAAGTAAGTCTTTTTTGAGAGGACTAAGCAGTGACAGAGAGACAGCACCTTGTCAACAGGCTGTGAGCTGCAAACAGAACAAAGAAACCAATTCAATGTAGCCAAGACAAAGAAAGACTGTAACACACTTAAAAAGAAGGAAAATTGGACTTAATTAAGCTCATTCTATCTTCACCTTTTAACACATCAAAATTTTTGACTGGACTGAGGGCAAGTTGGCTCTGAGCTGACAGTACGGGAGCAGGGCATGGGTCTGGAAGACCTGAGTTTTTCCTTGAGTGGGCACTGAAGGACCACAGGTTCCATCTTAAGGGCTCATGACCTCTCCATGTGACTGAAGCTCAGAATACAGTGATTCCCAACAGAAACTGATTAAGGGTGGGGAAGGGCTTGTTCAATCTGCAGCCTGAGATGCCTGTTGGAGAAACGAAGGTTCCTTTCAGCTTCTTGGTGTTACATAAAATGGAATATGTATTTTTTCTCCTGATCCCATTATCACTAGGTCAATTTTTTTTTGAGGAAGCCCCCAAATGATTTTTTTCTGATGAGAAAGACTGAACAAAAATTATGTCCTAATGATCAGGAAAGAACATAAGCTTTTGCAGCCACATTCTGAGGGGACAAATCAGAATTTCTTTCTATAGCAACCAATCAATCCTTGGTGGATGAGCTAGGAATTGTTTTTCATGTGATTCTAGAGCATAGACATCTACCCGTGTTTCCAAGACTAAGCAATATAAAGTTGGACGGTTGCAGAACACAAATTTCCCCACAGACACAGTTCTTTCATATTTTTGCTATTATTTTTTGTAAAAGTCTCACCTTTAAAATAAAAAGCAGCACAGAGACAAGAGTCTGACTGTTGACCCCCATCATAAAGAAATCTTAGACCACAGACCTCTGCACCTTCCTTGAGATCTTTATTTACTTACTCTAAAGGAGTCTTGAGGAGTCTTGGTAGGCTAAGCAAGTGTGAGTCTGGCTTGTTTTTCTGAAAGTGCATGCTGTCTTTTGGGCAAAAGATAATTATGTTACAAGTGCAGTGAGATAATAATGTCATACGACACACGTTTGAGGCAGATACAAATATTTGCCATCTGCCATCTACTTTGCTTGTATTTTGTGGCATGCAATGATTTTGGCAGTGGACACTGTGGGGTTGTGGTAATGGCACAGATTCACAGAGAGACTGAGAAGGAAGGAAGTGGTGGACTGTAAGCCAGAACTCGATACAGGAGCATAATTCATAAAACAACAGAGAAGGGAAGTGCCTCGGGGATGGGCCAGAACACAAACAAGGGCTAAGCATAAAAATGAAGACGACACGCACTGTGTGACCACAGAACAAGACAAGACAGAAATGTGCTTAGAACCTGACTGGGGAACCCCAGTGTCAATTTTCAGACATGCATGCTTTATCCCCCAGGGCAACAGTAAGTCAATGAAATGTTCTGGGCAGGAGACTCAATGATAGAGGGGGGTCTTTAGGTAATTGAAAGCAATGTTCAGACTAAACTTAAGGGACTCATATAGCTGGAAGTTTTCCTGTGTCTTGCCTGGTCTGCAGCCACTCAGACCCAAGTAAACACATAGAGGCTGATATTAATTAAAACTGTTAGGCCATTAGTTCAGGCCTACCACTGACTAGCTCTTACACTTAAACTCAGTCCATTTCTGTTAATCTATATGTTGCCACAGAACATGTGGCTTCATCTATGTGCCATTACATGATGCTCCCTGGGCAGCAGGCTGGCGTCTCCTGACTCAGCCTTCCTCTTCCCAGAATTCTCCTCATCTGCTCGCTCCACCTATACTTCCTGCCTGAGTACTGACCAGTCAGCATTTTATTAAACCAGCGTACAAAAGCAGGAGTCCTTTTTTTAAAAAAAGGACTTGACCTTAAGTGAAAGGCTTTTTAAAGTAGTAGCAATGCTCAATAAAATTAGGTGGTAGAGATTCTGTACAAATCCTGCTTCCTACCCCCAAAAGACCTTAACTATTTTATTTTTGTTTTATGTGTGTGTGTGTGTGTGTGTGTGTGTGTGTGTGTGTGAGAGAGAGAGAGAGAGAGAGAGAGAGAGAGAGAGAGAGAGAGAGAGAGAGAGAGAGAGTATGTGTATCTGTGTGCTTATATGCAGTTGCTCAAGAGGACCAGAAGAAAGAGTTTGAGTCCCTGGAGCTAGAGTTATAGGCAGTTGTGAATCACTTGGTGTGGCTTCTAGGCACTAAACCCCCGTTCTCTGCAAGAGTAGAAAATGCTTTTAATTGCTTAGGTTTCTTTCTAGCTCCATAAATTCCTAACTTTCAATGTAACAGGATATTAAATACTTGCTGCATATTGTTTTTAGGTTGAGAAGGCACAAAAGGTTTTACAGTAGAGTTACATAATTACAAGTTCTCATTAAACAGGGGAAGGGAAAAAGTAGAGCTGGGGTAGTGTTTCTGTAGACAGGTGCTGGAGACAAGGGGAGCTTGGGCACAGAGAAACACAGGGCAATGCGTGGAAGCCTGCAGTGGAGGGAGAACACTACTAGATGACTTGATTGTCATGTGCATACTCATGGGAGATGGTGCATGCAAGAGACAGAATAAGAACATGTCTCTGAGAAATTTGCTTTCCCCTCCCCTTTGTATTTCAGCTTTCTTGAGAAGGTCTCTCTGCTATGGGATGATCTGTATGTCCTGTGGGAGCCCTTCTTGGGTTCTTTGTGGCGTTACCCAGCAGGTCCGTATAGAGGATGATTAGGACCATGGGCCTGAGTGCAGGTGTTTGAGATGGTCTGCACTTGGCTGTGCTGGGGGATGGTCTGTATGTCAAGTTGTTCTGATTGATCAATAAATAAAACCTGATCGGCTGTGGCTAGGCAGGAAGGATAGGCGGGACTAACAGAGAGGAGAAATAAAAGGACAGGAAGGCAGAAGGACTGACTGCCAGATGCCGCCAGCACAAGAAGCATGTCAAGATGCTGGTAAGCCACGAGCCACGTGGCAAGGTATAGATTTCTAGAAATGGGTTACTTTAAGATATAAGAAAAGTTAGCAAGAAGCCTGCCACGGCCATACAGTTTGTATGCAATATAAATCTCTGTGTTTGCTTGGTTGGGTCTGAGCGGCTGTGGGACTGGCGGGTGACAAGGATTTGTCCTGACTGTGGGCAAGGCAGAAAGACTCTGGCAACATCTCTCCATTACTGTGTTTTACATTCACACTGAAGGCCTATCACACAGCTGAATGACAGTCAATCCCAGAGTAGCTGAGGGAGTGTGCTCATGGAACCCTGTTATGGTGGCATCAGGAACAAACACAAGGACTCCATAGCACTGTGGAGATCTATGCAAAAATCTTAGCACATAAAGGTCTGCATTGGTGCGGAGGCACGTGAATCTCTAGAGTAGTATTTTTGTTTCCTGAGTCTACCTCACCACGGACTGGCTTGAGTATTGGGGTGTAACAAGGTCTCCTCCTGTGTGTTTTGCCAAGCTAGCATCCGAAATATCAATGGACTTTCAGTTTCGTGAGAATAAGAAGAATAATCAAGATACTCCCAGATTTGTATCAGAGTGTGGAAAGAATGCTAGTATACACAATCAGGAAGGCTGGGAATTGTCCTGACAAAGCATTTTGTCATCTACATTTTGCAGGTTTATTTTCTTATTTCCCATAGTGAGAGACCTCCATAAAGCCTCTTATTATTATTATGTGTGATCATTTTCAGAAATAGACACATTATGCCAATCATATGTCATATCTACTAGTCTATGGCTGAAAGATTTCTTGTATGAGGTTGGTTCATAATCACTGCTAGAGTCCTGATTAGCTTTCAGTCAGGTGAGAAGTAGGTATTTGCAGAGACACCTTAAAATGGGGTTTTGCCAGACTATATTTTTTTATACTTCTTTTCTGCAGTAATATTTAAATGTATATATTCATACACATATATGCATACATATAATGATATTATAACTTACTGATGTATACATGAAAGTCAACACATACATGTAGGCATCTCAAAAGCTGGTGTTTCCTACAATGATAGTCATAGGATACATGGTGCACATAGGACTCTTCTATTCACTATCCTATCCTATCCTATCCTATCCTATCCTATCCTATCCTATCCTATCCTATCCTATCCTATGCTATGCTATCCTATCCTATCCTATGCTATCCTGTCCTATCCTATGCTATCCTATCCTATCCTATCCTATCCTATCCTATCCTATCCTATCCTATCCTATCCTATCCTATCCTATCCTATTCTATCCTATCCTATGCTGTCCTGTCCTGTCCTGTCCTATCCTATCCTATGCTATCCTATCCTATCCTATCCTATCCTATCCTATCCTATCCTATCCTATCCTATCCTATCCTATCCTATCCTATCCTATCCTGTCCTATCCCATCCTATCCTATCCTATCCATTTTTATTCAACTCTGTTCCATTCCATTCCCTTCTATCCTTACACTCCATTCTATTAGAGTTATCAGCTCTCATTCACTAGGGTAGTTTTAGAGCTGAAGAAAAATTAAACAGAGAGAACTCCCATGCATTCTTTCTTTCCTAGTTCCAATCACATTTGACATCTTTTCTCTTGTTATTAGTAACATCTCACATTAGCATGGCTTCATTGTCATAATTAATGGTGCAATGTTAACATGCTGTCCTTGACTAGAGTTCAAAGTTGGTATTAGTGCTCACTTGGGCACTCTAAACTCCATGCACTATACGGTACAGTCTCACTGTCCTGAAAGCCTTCAGTGTTTCATCTGTCCATCTTCTTTTCCTCGGTGTATTAGTTACTTTTTCTCCATTGCTTTGACAAACACAGCTTAAGGATGGAAGAATTATGATTTGAAGTACAGTCCATGATACTGGGGGAAGTCTGGTGACAGGAGCATGAGGCAGCTGGTCACATTGAATCTGCAGTCAGTAAGGAGAGAGAGAGAGAGAGAGAGAGAGAGAGAGAGAGAGAGAGAGAGAGAGAGAGAGAGAGAGCGCTCTAATTTTCTCTTTATTATTTAGTCTGGGACCAGAGGCTCATGGTATGGTGCTACCCAAATTGAGAGTAGGACTTCCCTGCTTAGTTAAACCTTCTGGGATACCTCATAAACACACTCAGAGGTTTGTTTCCATGGTGATTTTAATAAATCCAGTCAAGTTGATGAAGAAGATTGACCATCGTACCTACAAACTCCAGACACCCTCCCATCTTGACTATCTCATTGCGCAGCTACAAGAGGTAAATGAATTCATGGAGCTACATAAAGCATCCAGCTTACAGTAAGTTGTCACCTACTGTGAAGCTGTTGTCATTGTTCCTCATTGCTCCACATGCCCTTCATGCTTGTCTGGAACATACTAAAATTTTTTTAGAAGGCTAAAGGAGTGCAGTTTTCATGGGCTTATTTATCTATGGAAGCTTTTCAGAAGAGCCAAGTCAAAAGCCTTAAAATATCTGGGACTTGGTAAGTGTAGGGAGTTGGAAGAGCATAAAAGGATGAAGAGAGAGAATAATGCTAGGCAAGAGCAGAAATAATCAAAACAGCAATTGGAAGACAGGGGTCCATATGATTAAAGATGAGAGTGGGGAGTAAAGAATGAAAACTGGTCCATCGGTCCCATTTAGAGGTCACAGGTGACTTTTTAAATGATGAATATCTCAGCTTCCTCTTTCAGTGGCTATGAAAGCAGGACCTCATTTACCCAGCAGAGCATAAAGTTCTAGTCTGTTCTATGCCTATTGGAATTGTAGTAGCTTTGTCCCATCCTCAGGAACATTTTGAAGATACATTCAAACAGTTTTCTGTGTTCTGTGGTTCAGAGAAGGAACTTCAAACAGGAAAGTTGACCTGTTGTTGAATATGGGAGACATTGCCACATATGGCTGTTTTTAATTTATATTAAGTCCAGAGAATTAACACTTCATTTCTTCAAGTCTTACTGGTCCCATTCCAAGTACTTAGGAACCACAGGCAGCCAGTGCCTGGTGCTTTGCACTTAGAACATTTCCATCATCACCCTAAAGAATTCCCTCAATAAATATGTTCCGCATTGTATGCCTTGAGTGTATTCCATCATTAATTCCTTTATACTTTATCTGAATGAATACCACAAATTCCATCTATCCTATACTTTTCTCTGTGGTACTTCATTGCAGGTAGCAAAAATGAAATTGATCTTCACATTTGATTAAACAAAGCATCAATGTACATTGTATTTATCTTCTTTCCACTCTTCCCACAAGTAAAAGACATTGTTATCTAATTTAAATAAAAAACAAATACAAACTATTAAAAATTCTCATGGAGGTGGTGGTGCATGTCTTTAATTCCAGTATTTGGAAGGCAGAGCTAGGTGGATCCTTGTGAGTTCGAGGCCAACCTGGGCTACAGAGTGAGTTCCAGGACAGGTGCAAAGCTACACAGAGAAACTCTGTCTCGAAAAACAAAACAAAACAAAACAAACAAACAAACAAACAAAAATTCTCATGGAAGAAGGCGGCTCAGAGCTGTGCCAGTGGAGATGGTGATGGAATGGATCTAGAGGTGGGGCAGAGAGAGCCAGTTCTTATGCAAAGCACCTGCTGCCTGCCCCTCCTTTTCGGCTATAAGTGTAGGTCCTCGAGTCAGTATAACATTATACTATATTGCTTTTTCTTAAAATTTTCAACAGCAAAGATTATTGCTAATGAACTGCCTCTTCAAAGTCAAACATTCAGCATTTTATACCATCTCCTAAAATACTTTGAAATATAAAGTTTGTGAGCCATTGGTATATAACAAATCTTTGATGTGTACATCAACATATTTAAAGAAATGTATCTTTTAGAAAGAATCCAGCCAAGTAATTTAAGATTTAAGTAAAGTATGACTAGTCAAGTTGGAAAAATAATTCAATGTTAGCTTTTAAATTTCACTATGGATGGTGTGAAAAATGATGTAATTTAAAATACCACCCACAATCCTAACACCAATTTTTCAGCACCCTTCATTGCATTATCTATCTAGTGATCTATCTATCTATCTATCTATCTATCTATCTATCTATCTATCTATCTGTCTGTCTCTATCTATCCATCCATCCACCTATCTATCTGTCTATCATACCACCTATCTATCTACTTACCTATTTATCTGAAGTGCTGAGGATAGAATTCAGTTGCTTGTGCATGCCAGGAAAGCACTCTTCCATTGAGCTGCATTTTCATCCCTTAATATTAATTTCTACCCAAAGAGTAATTGACACCAAGTCAATTGCTTATTTCATATTACTTACAAAGCCTTTAGAATGTCTACCCACATAGAAGAGGTGTTTCAAGATTGAGTATTATGTTTGCCTGCCTAATTGTGCAGGTCTATAAACTGACTTTAGGTGAGAAAAAGCAGGTGGACATCAGGGTTAGAGAGGATATGAGATAAAGATAGCTAGTCTCCAGCTTAAAGAATTACACATCAGACAGTCATCCCCTTACCACGTGCACAAGACATACAAAGTATGTTTAATTTTGGTCTCTATTAAAGCATCTTTAAATTATGGAACTCAAAAATTCATTAGAAAGGCAGGAATAGCTGAAAGTAAGATTATCTCATATTCAACAGATGGGGAAAAATCCAGTTCAGTTTGGGAGGTCAAAGAAGAAACTAAAATTTTTTATGCAGTTGCCTTGAGCACTATTGTTAGGTCTTGCAAAAAAAAAAAGTTGTTTTTGTGAAAAAGCAAGAAACAGTTGGACTTGACTCTGTTGGCCTTTTGGCATGCAAACCACTAAACTGCCTGACATTCTGGCTGCACATTTTGCAGCTGGGTAATCACTGGGGTCTGGGAGTCCTAACTATACTTAGTTCAGCTTGTGGATTCCTTTTGAGACCAAGACAATGGAACTTATAATTAGCAAACTACTATAAGTCTAGAACTATGACACATGAATAGAACTCTTCCTTTTTCTCTTCCTTTCTACAGGGACAGGGGTAAAAATAGAACAAGGAACTAGTAATATTTGCTCTTCCACTCACATCACCTTTAATAAAAATATAACCAAAGATGGAACTTGGCAAAAGTAATGTCCAGTAAGAAATGGGGGTGATTCTTGTTTTCCTCAGACACCTAAACTTTCTGACATGCAGGATTGAATATGAGCCTGTCAGAGGGGAATTTGTTACCAAATGCCTTGCATTTACATTTCCAGTACAGGAGTTGTCTGGTTTTATTTATTTATTTATTTTAATATTTTTATTTTATAATTAATTTAATTTTACATATCAGCCATAGATTCCCCTGTTCTCCCTCCTCCCACCCCCAGCCTTCCCTCCTCAATCCACGCCCCATTCCCACCTCCTCCAAGGCAAGGTCTCCCCTGGGGAGTTTGATATTGAGACCATGATTGGAAAAAGCACAGGGACAAATAGTCAAACTAGTGGAAACACATGAACTGTGAACCAATAGCTGAGGAGCCCCCATGGAACTGGACCAGGCCCTCTGGATAAGTGAGACAGTTGATTAACTTGAACTGTTTAGGAGGTCCCCAGGCAGTGGAACCAGGACCTGTCCTTGGTGCATGAGCTGGCTTTTTGGAACCTAGGGCCTATGCTCAGCCTTGGTGTAGGCAGGAGGGGACTGAACCTGCCTCAGCAGGAGTTGTCTGTTATTCGTGGTGATGTATTCTAAGCCTAAGCAGGTATGTGAAAAAACAAGCACAGTACAAAACCCTACATAGGCTGTATGTATTTTCTTCTATGTCCTGAAGCATTTCACATAGTACCAAAGTTAATCTGTCCCTCCCCTGCTGTGTGCCTGGGTATTTTCTTTGTTTCACTACTTCTGCTCTCTGGACCTATTATTAAATAAAGCAAGGGCCACTTGAATAAAGTACTGCCATACCATAATAGTCAGTTTGAGAAAGCTGAAGGCCACTAAGTATTAAGTAGCAGGTAGTGTAGATAGCATGGACACTGCAAAGAAAGAGACAGATCATGTCCTAAGTGGGACCGACTAGTATGATAGGAGACCTCATCACACTACTTAGGAAAATGTACAATTTACAGCTTATGAGTTGTTTGCTTATGGAAATTTTCATTGAACATTTTCAGACTGTAATTGATTGTCGGTAACAGAAACTTAGAAATCAAAATTGTGAATAAGGAAAGCCATTGTATTACAAATCGAGCTCAGAACTTTATTACTTTTCTGTCTTGTTACTAATTTCTGCTTCAGCTCATTGATGGGTATCAGATCAATATTTCAACAACAACAACAACAACACTCAGTTCAATTCCCAGTTCACAACAACGACCATGTGACCATGCATGCACTCCTGGAAATTAAGGATGGAACCGGAAAGCTCCTTTAGCTTAATCTTGACTTATCTTTTCCTAATCCCCCTCCAATCCTGTCCTACCTGGAGTTCCCAAAGAAGTGTCTTGATTCTCCCCTCCCAGGCTCTTCCCTGCTCTGCTGTTTCATTTGCTATTTCCTCCAGCAGGACTGCAGCTCCTTTCCCAGCCTTGGTCCATCACTGGCACCATCCAGCAAAGTCTTTTGTCTTTCAAAGTTCAAGCAGTGTAATCAATTCTTCCTGCCTCATTTAGCAGAAAATTTCTTTTCTGCCCGTTTCATTTTATCCTGCTTTCTGAGTGTATGTGGCCTATTTTACACAATTAAATGCATTTGAGAGGGTAAAGCAGTCCTGAGGTGTCTGGACCGTTTTTAAAAAGCGGTTTCCAGCTCCGTCTGTAGAGGCCTCTGTTTGTGATGAGGCAGTCATCGCCCTCTCCTTTCAGTCTGCAACCAGAGCCTCACATTTCCTCTTGGTGTAGACACAACTCTAAACCGAGCTTGCATCATTCCCTTCTGAACTTTATTCCCCAGTGCTCTTAGATCTTCATACTTTTCCATCTCTTTCTACAACATGCAGTTTTGACTCAATTCTGCTAAATCAGCTTATCGATAATCCACCCCTGATATGTGATTCCTCTGTGAAATCAGTCCAAGACCCTCTTCCCCCATTTCTCAGGCCATGTCTGATCTTCTTGCCTTCACCAAGAATCTTAACAAGAGATCTTATTAGCTGGGACACCACTCCTCTGCCTCTGATGGTTCCTCTAATACCCATGTACTGACCTCACCTTACTCTTTATCTCTAAATCCTTCCTTGTCTGTATTGTATTAGAATTTGGCTCAGATCTATACCAAGGCTTTTCTTCCTCTACTGCAATAGTTCCTGAATAAATATGCTCTGTCCATTTATCAACACAGCCCTGGTTGTTATTTCCCACTGTCTAAGAGGGGGATGGTCCTGTTAGTCATTTAGAACTATAGACGTTATAACTCAGGGCCTCATGTTAGGTAGTCTTTCATCTTTCTACCATGCTATCCTTCTGCAAAAACAGTTCTAATGAAAAAAGAGCATCATCTGGACCATTTCATTTGATCTTCACAATACTGTTGGATAGGCTGAAGTTACCATCCTACGATACTGAAGAAGATGAAGTTCAAGGAGACAGAATGACTTGGCCATAGTGATGTAAAAAAGAAATAATATTTAAGTAAGAAATTCAGGACATTATCAGATATATATGCAACTCCATGCCTGAAGCTATCATTTCTATTTCATGGACAGCATAGGGTTGAAAAATGAGGGGGAAAGATAGTGTAGAGATCTCATCTTCCTCACTATTTCCCTTTGCCCCTGCTCAGCAGAGAGGAAATAATCAAAACAGCTAACATTTATTGAGAGCTTGGTAAAAGGCAGGTGCTATATATAAACACCTTACCTGTAACTACCTCATTTGTCTCTCCTGATAGTGTTTACGAGGTGCTTATGACTACAGAGTACAGATGGGTGAAGGAGATTAGGAAATTAGTTTGCCCAAGGGGGAGTGAGCATTGAATCAACACCCATGTACTTTAAAGCCACATTTTTAACCTTGATGTCAGGGCTGTTCAAATTTTAGTGTGCCCATGAGTCACCTGGAGACACTGTTGATAGCAGCGTGTGACTCAGTAGAGCTGAATTGGTGTCAAAGATTCTGCATTGCCAATAAGCTTCTACCTGATGCTCCTTGGACCACACCTGAATATTAGATTCCTTTTGTCAGTCCCTTAAAGGGTTGAATATTGTCACTCAAGTGACTAGAGTTCCAGTTCCAGGGAGTATGAAGACAAGAGAGGAGAGCCCCTGATATTCTCACTGAGTTAGTTCTGCTCTTCAGTTTTGTTCAGAGCAACCGAGTCATCCTCCATGATGGCTTGATGCCTCTGGCTGTGAACCAGACCTTCTCTGTTCTCTCTGAAGAATATCTGCAGTATGAAACATATGCAACAATATTCTAGGCAGTATTTAATGATGTCCATTACATACTGTAATTGTCCTTCTTCTGTCTGGACACAACCTTGTTTTTATTACAGTTTTTGTGTTCCACAGTGTCCCACCTTTGTTTATCAGGAAGGAACATTTGTTCATAAAAATTACTCTAGCTCATGTGGTTTGTCATTAAGCATCCATTCAAATGAAATTCATCGATTAAGAAATTAATAGAATATATTAGCTTCCTTTTCCAGTAGTGGGGATAAAACTTAGGCCCTGAACATGCTAGCTGACTGCTCCACAATTCAGCCATACCCCAGTCTTCTGGTTAAGCTGGAATTAAACTTAAACTAACTCTATACCCTAGCAGTTCTTGAAACTTCAATCCCCCTGCCTGACCTTCCTGAGTAGTTAGGATTACAGGCTAGTGTTTCCAGCTCAGTCTATAACTTTTAAAGGTGAAGCTTCCCTTGTAAAAAATATTAGTTTATAAAATGGCCTTTGCTTTTTGTTTATTTTTGCTTTTACATTTTTAATTTATTAAAACTTTATTATTAAGAACTTAGGAGAAATAGTAGATATCTCATACAGAAATGAACCCAAAGTCTACGCACCTCAGTGAGCTTCTGTATAGACAGAACAGCCATGCTGAGGCTGTGGAGCTTCACATAGGATCTTACACTTTCAGTATCAAATATATTCTCATATACCACCAAACCATGTCAAAGTCAAGCCAGAAAATCAATTAGCTTTATGTCCTCCTTCATGACTCAAGTATCTATTACCTGCAATCTGCCCTTCCTCAACACTAATACCCATTCTTTTTCTCCTTTCTGCATGCTATGCTGTACCAATATGTACATTTGTGTACATGTATATCGATTTTGTGTGTGTGTGTGTGTGTGTGTGTGTGTGTGTGTGTGTGTGTGTGTGTTATAGGCTAGAATCTCCATATGAGGGAGAACATGTGGTTCATTATTCCATCATTTTCTGGCTACTGCAATGCGCTAGGTACTGGTCTGGTTCCTGATGATAAATTTGGAAACCAAAATCCATAATTTCATAGTTACACAGACTTACATACATACCATATCTTAAGACTCTGATTTTGATGTGTATGTATAGGACACTACAAAACAGCATTTTATTTAATTGATTACATTTAGCTTACTCAGTTCTGTCTTTCTTTGTTCACTGATTCAGATGCTGTGATATGATGTGGTAATTAATTGTCACTTCCCAATATAAAACCTCATTACATACAGTTAGCCCCTGCAGATATTTGCTCTAAAATGTTCCCACCCCGGACATGAAAATAAAATCTCCCCTTAGATTTTGGAAAGTGAAAATGAATCAATTTTCGTTAAATTCATCAGTTTTGGATGAAATACAGATCCATGGCCACAATAGCAGGCTTTAATTGCTTTTGTATCTTCTTTAAATTAACCTTCAAACTTTGCATTCTGATCACAGATTATCTCCTCTCTCCAAATCTTCCTTCCTTCAGAGTGGAATGATCCCTTGTTCTCTCATACCCACCCCTTACACTTGAGTGCTACACTAGGCATTTTATGAGCTATTTCTTTATTATTTTCATAGCAATCCTGATTGGCAAGGTAACGGTTCACTGACTCCATTTTACAGATAGAAACTTAGGTGGAGAGAAGTGAAATTATAAGTAATATTGTTACTATTATCAGAAATGCT
>NW_023504227.1:0-10172 GCF_004664715.2 Peromyscus leucopus
CATTCACTTAAAGGGTTGAGCGACGCCCTTTGAAAAGGAGAAACAATCTTCCCCAACTCCACCGGACCGCACCCGAACCCTCCCCCCAAATCCTCGATGCAGACTGCCCACTCATTGCACACTCTTCTCAGATCATCACAGATACTCGAAAGGAATTCAACCCCTTGCTGCTTCACTCCCATCCACCTCCAGATCATGAACCATCTACCATCAATTCACAGGAGAGCCTCCTGTTCCTGGCGCATCACTTTAATGTCTGTTCAAAAATATTTCTATTTCTCTGGCACATGGAAAGAGCGCCCCCCTCGCGGGCTTCCTCTTTGAAAAGCCTAGCAGAGTGTGACTGCTCTTGCTAACAGATATCTGAACAGAAATGACAAGTAAAGCTGAGTGTATATTTAAATCAATGGAACTGCATGTCTCCTTGCTGCGTCAGCAACTGCTGAAGCTGTGGTCAAATTCAACCCTCCTACGTGAGGCCTTGATACCCCAACCAACTCTAGAGCACACCTGCTGATCCTCCCAAAATCTCGTCCCACCATCGGACAGTATACATGAGAAATAAAAACCTTCAAGCCAAAGGTGTGGCCCTACAGAGATCTGTTCCCGGGTAAGAGACTTGCTATCAACGCATACATGACCTGCTGTCTCAAAATCACCTGCACCCATATATCCCATGCCCCTTGCTTGGAGACAGAGACCACCAGGGGATCACTGAGATTTACCTTAGTGCTACAAGTGGTGCTCAGGATGAGACAGAGTGAGTCTAACAAGACAATTGATCTCTCCACATATGCAGGGGCATTATGACTCCTGCCCTACCCATGCAACACACACAAACACACACATACACACACACACACACACACCACACAAGCACACACACACCACTCACAAAAGAATCGAGCCTTCATCTTAGATCAGATCTACCTGTTGAGGAATTTTGTACTGCCAGCCCAAACTCCTGCCCAGCCCTCTCTCACATGCCTTCACCCATCAGTCTGTGATGATTGCACTCACTTGCTCTGATCGAGGTCCTGAGTTCAATGAGCTTCCTATAGAATTGCAAGAACTTTCTGACGTACCAGGACTTGGGTGTGTTGAAAAAGTAATAGAAGTCCCCCCGAAGTACTTCCAGCCTCGAGACCATCACTCCAGAATGTCACCTGGAGCAAAGGCTGATCTGGAACAGCAGATGTTCACATTCTTCTGATCCGACGCATGAGTGTGATGACTCCTGGGACAAGCAGTGAATGGATCAAGGGTCCTTGGGTCCAGTGTCAGGACTGGACACTCTATGAACTTAAAGGTCTGAGTTGTGATAGACCCTTGAGGTAGAAAGGGCACGCGAACCAGAGAGGGGAGAAATGAGAGAACACAAGGCCATTACCCCTGCCCTGGCTCACAGTAAGACTTCATGGAGAAGAGCAAGAAACAGGCCATAGTGTACATATATATATTAGTGAAAATGTCGTAATGTGGGTAATGAAAGCTCCTGGCTTCTGGAGGTTTGCCACCCCTCCCATTTCAGACCAACATGTTTGCCTTCAAGTCCCCTCTAACGAGAGGCAAGTCAACTTAAACTCCAGCTGCTGCTTCAACTTCCCCAGTCAGTTTTGTTGCTGGATGTCTCGCACGCCTACATATGATGATCACCTTCCAGGCGTTTATTGTTCTTTTACTTAAAGCCTTACCAAGGGTGATACTCTGCTCCTCAGCGGCACCTCTCCATCGGAAACTCCAATCGAGAGTCCAGAGGGTTCCCCAGTTATCCGATTCGCTAGATGGTTTTGTATGCCCATTTGATGTTTTGCTATATCATCTATCACCTCAGCTATATCTGCCCTGTCTGTCATCATCCATCTGTCATTGTTATTCATCTTTATATGTATAGTTCACTATATGCTGATAAACTCACCTCCAAAACCCTAAAATATGGCTTTTTTAGACCATACAGGAACACCAGGCAGACTCTGTAATGTCTCTGCACCTTAGTGTGGAGACCCAATATAGGTCTGGTCGTTTTTTCTCCTCACTCCACCACTGTCTCTGAGACCAATGCGTTGAAGGCCTTCTTGGTGGGTTTTGAAAGAAAATGGCGCTCAACAAAGAGTGACCACTTATTCAGAGGAACATGGCCTAGGTTGGAATGTCTCACTTGAGTGGCTTGAGACCATTTCTCAAGCTCTTCAGTGAGGAAGTCAATTCAAATTTCTGTGGCCCTGGCCTGCAAATTGTAAGGACCTCCAGCCCAGCACCATGTCTCCCTGCACGCTTGTCCATGCTCCTTTTCTGTTGGATGACTAATAGACTGAACCTCTGAACTGTTAGTTGAGGCACCCTCAAATAAATATTTTCTTTATAACTAACTTGTCTCTCTTCACAGAATTGTTAAAACTAAAATAAGCACCTTCCTTTCGTTAACTTTCCAGCCCACCCCCTTTCCTGTCCTCTTGTGCTACCACAAACTAGCTGGCCTGCTGTCCGAACCACGGTAGATGGTGTATGGCCACTGGTTAAAGTGCAGGGTATCTTCTCTTACTTTACTCTGGGTTTGGAGCAGCACTTTGTTGACATCTCCCAAACTGTTTCTGAGTTCTTTGACCTTGCAATTCAAGGGGCTGGCTTATATCCAAGATCTCTTTGCAACGCTCAGAGTTAGTTGCGAACTGTAATTATCAACCATTCACCCATCTTCTTTGTTAAGGCACTAATCTGCAGCACTGGTCTGTGCATGCTTGTCTCAAAGACAGAACTCTAAGAATGCACGCGGATGAGGCTGGTGTCAGGTCTGCATCTGAAACTTTCAGCCTCTATCCACACGGGCCTCTGTCCTTCTCAAGAACAAACCCAGTGCTCTGTATTTGTCCACACGAACTTCTCACATCTCAGACATCACTCTTCATATCCAATAATTTGTTCATCAACCTGCATCTGGGTTTGAAGTCACGAGGTCAGTTGAAGGGTTCCAAACCACAGAGATAGGTTTAGCCCCAAGAAGGGAAAAATGCAGGATTAAGCTCCCAAGGACCGAGACAGTCCAAGAGCTGCCACCTACTCTCCACTCATTCACTTAATTATACACATTGTGAGCACTGTGCCACCCATCTGTCAAGGAACGCTGATGCACAGCAGGGAGAAACAATGAGGCCTCAATTGAACAAGCAAGAGAGCCCGCCCCTGAAAATTCCTTAGTTGCCAGGGTGTCAAACTGGTACAAGTGCACCCTTATCAACCCCCTCATCACTCCATCGACTGAGTCCCCATCTGAGCCTATGAGCCATCCCCAGCCATCTCCTGTCAAACAACAACAACTCACCAGCTAGGGCCAGGGCACACCCCTTCCCTCTCCGCTCAACAGACTGCTACTATCGACCCAAGCGCGCCATAGGCTCACTCTCTATGCAGACTCCTCAAACGAAGAGGATATTAAAAGCTAATTTCTGCATTCCCTTGTACCTGACATTTCATAACTCTATTTTAGAGATACAATAGGCCATGGAACCATCACCAAAACCTCACCATAACTCACTACCTCAAAAGATGCTCCCATCTGCCTTGGCACCTGACAATAAAACTCCAGTACGCAAGATACGTATACTCTCTGATAGAAACCTGACTTACTCCCATAACACAAAACATGGCAGGTCATCAACTGTCTCCATAACCACTATTATAGGAGATCTAGATGCCGTCTTCTACTCCATTGGCGAATTGCTGGCCCACCCTTAGGACAGGTTAGCTGTACAAACGACGCCACAAAGCATGTAGCTTATACACATACATGCAACGCAAACACATTTGCATACATAAAATAAATAATACCAATGACTTTCCAAAAAGAAGTCCTATGAAGAAACCGTGTGCCAGAAACCAGAAAACAGCCAGGCATGTACACACCACCTTTTATTCCACAGCAGAGGCCAGTACAGAACTCAGTGCCCAGATTCAGGCAGGCCTGACCTAATCTGAGCTGCCAAGCCCAGACCAGCACTCCCATCAGTAAATGTTTTTTACGAAGAAGAGAGAAAGAGAACGAAGAGAGAGAGAGAGAGAAGTGAGGGGAAGAGACAAGACCAGGATCTAGGAGAAGTCAAGGTCAGTACTGGGTTACTAGAAGGTGTTGTCACATGAGAAATCTGATACCAGCACATGTAAGACCTGAAAAGAGAAACATTCCTCCCCTATACTTTCTAGAGACCTTGCAGAAGGAGCAAAGGTGACACACAGAAAAGACCAAGAAAGCTGTCTAGTAGACTAGTAAGGCTCGAGTCAGAATAGAGAGAGATGAGAGAACTGTTTGCGGTATGCAAGTTCCCTATCTTGCTCATGCGAGACTCAGATCCCTAGCAGCTCTCAGGCACAAGGACATAACACTCAGTATCTTGAGCTATCCTCAACGACTCGCGCACCCCCAAGGCATATTCTTAAAGCTTGATGACAGGATGCTTAAGGATAGGCAAAGCAGAGATGTACAAGTTTGGTGATGGTTTCCTTATACACGAAGGAATCCCTGAGAGACAATTCTTTCCTAATGTCAGTCAGAAAAATCTCAAGAAACGGGGATAGAAAGCTACAGCAGTCAGCTTCCAGAAACATCAGCAAAATTCCTGAAACATTGACACACTGAAACACCCAAGGCCCGGTATCAAAAGGGTTGGGACGGGACTCTGTTGATTACAGAAAATAGCTTAAGGCACCATAGACAGGTGACCAGCACCATGCCAGACAGTATGAAGGTCCACACGGAGTGATAGGCTTCTTAGGACATGGAGACTGATCAGCTTTAGGAGGAGCTCGTTTTATGGAAAGAGACACAAAGGTTGTTAAGGGTCATGTAAGAGTTGTATGTGCCACAAGCACCAAGTGGGCCTGGAGCAATTAGCGCAACTTTCTGAAGGCCAGCAGGAGATGTGCTGCTTGTCACTGTGAAGTGTGCATGGCGCCTCCACTCCTCATCTCCACCTCGCACAGGAGCTCCTCTGACCTGTTCTCCCAAGGCCTTATCCAGAAAGAAAATGGAAATGCAGCTCAAAACCAGGGTACCCCTGTTATCATGCCCAATTCCCTCGTCTTGGATTAGAACTTTTGCCCAGGCTGAGGCCACAGCCCAACAAATCCGGACTTGGTTGATGGGGTTGGCACCTGGCTTCTCCCTGGGAACAGACCATTTGAATCATCTAATCTGAGGCTCTTCTATTTCTTTGTAAAGTCCCCTCATCTGATTCAATTCCATTCCTACATCCTATCCCCCCACCCTTACAAACACACATGAGAGCTTCTAAAGCCCAATCCAGGACCTAGAGACATGGAACTACCTCAGTTTTCTAACGCAGGCACCTGACAAAAACAAGAAAACCCTGAGCAAGTTAAATACAATACAGGGTGAAACATGCAGTGGATGATTCACTGTTGGCAAGGCCACAAGAATGTATCATAAAATTCAGCTGGTATTAAAAGCCTATACTGACCAGCCAGGTCTGTCAAAAGGCAAGCCATTATTATGAATATTTTGTGTTATCTCAAGCCTTTAATATTTCAGCTGTCTTCTGCTATGAAATTTCTGGCAAGCCAACAATATTTCTAGCACCGCTGAACTTCTAGTAACTAACTCCCCCACTGAGCTAGGACTAGCTGAGAGGAAGACTCATACGCTTTGGGTCTTGTGCAAATAAGTTTTCAGACTTCCCTCTGCCGGAGCGCCTAGTGCTCTCCGACAATTAACTGAGAAAAAAAAAAAGAATTTATTATGTTGCTTCAAAGAGATGTAGGAACAACATTCCTGAGGGGCAGAGAACCCTCATGACAAGGAAAAGAAGATCAGGCATTTTTCTTCTAGACGCAGAAGTAATGGCTTGCCAGAGAGAAGAGAGGATGACAAGGTTCGTAGATGGTAAGGCAGAACTCTTTAGGTCCAATCAGCACTGTACCAGAGTACGAGAGCCAGTAGAGATGGAGAATGACTTGGAACACAATAGGACAAAGATGAGTCTGACGTAACAAGAGCCTAAATCAATACAGGGGACCTATGAGAGGAAAATTGAAGCACACTGAGCATATCAACCAGATTTCAGACCAGAGCATAAAGTGAGGGTACAAGACGCTTGTATGTTCTAGAGTTATTCCTGCCCTCGTGATCATGCCCCTGATGGAGCTATTAGTTGTATAAGATATGAATTTCCTCTTAGAGGAATAATTCTTCACCACACATTTAAAGTCAATAGCGTACTAATTTGGTCCCCGGCAGGATTAACCCACCCAGATCTGTAGCAAATCCTCAGACCCTGCGTATTCAAAAATGGCACATCAAAGAGGTCCAGATAGCAGAGTGATGTTGTTACTTATTGAGGAAGGGCACACTCATCTCTGGGACAATAAGACTAATGTGCTAGGGAACTGTGCGAAGTTCGGTCCTTACTGCACGTGACGGTATCTCTATGCACAGTGACATGCGTTCTCAAAGCACGGCATTCCAGTCAGATAATAAGGTCCATCTTAAGGAGTTTACCTTCCATGTTCAGAGGGACCTTCCTGCAGAACGCGACTAGCAAGACATTCTGAGTTACCGATACGAATAAGTGCGTCGCACATAACAAGCTTCATATGCTCCAGTAATCCATGTAGATCGACAAGTTACACCAGCAACCACCTATATCCCCTAACTAACGGCTTTGAACCAAAGCCTAAGCTCGCTGAAGAAGCCTCAAGGAACCTTTGAAGACTCTAAGAATCATGAGTACCATTGTGGACTCTTACGAGTGAATATTTTCTCAGAATGTAGAAGAGAAGGCTTGAAGAAGAAATAAGGAAAAAATGAACAAGTTGTGCTTCTCCTGCTGATGCCGCAAACCCGGCCCGCTCCAGGAGTTGCCACCTGACCCTGATGCCATCCTTCTGTTTAGCAGCACACCTTTTCCTTTCCTTGTTGCCCGCTCGTGAAACGCTGCTCTCAGACGCTATCCAAGGTACAAAGCTTGTGCAAAACTTTTCACGGAAACCAACACCGTTACAAAGGTCACCTGAGAATTCAAAGGAATTTGCACTTAGCCTTGTGATTTTGGAGCTCCTTTCAGTACGGTTTGAGCACATTGGAAATTTAACTGGCTTAAACTGTAAATGGAGAGAAATAAACATGCCTGAGCTAAGAGAAGGCTTTGGTCCTTCGAGACTTGACCTGCTTAGCCAGGAAAGGCTATATTCATTCTTTTGTGAGTTTTGTTGTTGTTGTTGCGCTTGTTTCTGGTTTGTTTGTTGGTTGTGTTGTTTGTTGTGTTTTGGTTTTTCCAAGACAGCTCTTCTCTGTTAGTTTGATGCCCTTGTTCCTGCGATCCTTCCTCCATAGACCAGGCTGGACTGACAACTCCACAGACATCACCTGGCCCTGTCTCCTGAGTCCTAGGAATAAAGGTGTGCACCACTGCTGGCCCAGCTAGATTACATTCTTTAAATCCTCTGGTCTCTTTCCACACCCCTCGTGAACCCACACACCTGTGCCCTGGAACACAGCACAACAAGAGGAAATGAAGAGGTAGCACAGATAATTGAGAGGATGAGGATGGGTGAAAAGAGGGATGGACTTGATGAATGGTGATGGGATGAGTTAGATAATGGGTGGGGAAAAGATAAACAGCTTGGATGCATAAGTAGAAGAAGAAACAAATGAATATGAATGAAGTGCTACCGTATTATGTTTACATGAATTGACAGCCATGATCAGTGCCATGGATGGACCAGGGGTGGACAAGACAAATGAAGATCAAGGATGCCACAGAATGCTAAGAACAGTGATGAATAGGGGATAGAAGATTCAGGGCCAGCCACAAGATAGCCGCAATAATGCCTTCAAAAACACATAGTCAATCAACTAAGCATGGCATTTAAATAAGACTAAGACCCTGTGTGGTATTTATTTGGGATCTGGTTGTGATCCCCTCCAAAAGAGAAAAACAATCAACAACAGACTTCATCTATGAGCAAGCCTCTTTCTGCTGCCAGACAGAGCCCAAGTGCCTCCTGATATTTCGGTGTGGGCTTGTTACCTCTGAAGCGTAAGCCAGAAGCCCTTCCTCCTTGAGTTGACTTCTTGTCAGAAGTTTCATCACAGCGTGAAAAAAGTAACTAATTTCAACCCAGTCCTTAAACAGCCACTCCAGCCCCTGCTCCTGAGACCACACGATCAACACCTTGGGCCCAAGATCAGGGGTAAAGAGATATGAGACCCTACAGAGCCCAGGATTCCCAGGTGCGATTGAGGGAAAAAGCGCCACCCAACATATGGACATCGGTCCCTTCCTCCTCTGCAAGACCCTTGATTTTTATTCAACAAAGAAACTGGAATAAGAAGGTGTGCTCTGTTATTCTTTAAAAACCCCCCAATTTACACTTTTTCCAGCCATGATGAAGTATAAAATAAGCTAAAGTGCTCAGCGTGGAGTAGCACTTGTGCTCTTCCTGAAGACCAGACTTCACTTCCAGCACCATATATCAGATGGTTCCAACCACCTGTAACTCAGCACCAAGATTCAGTACCTTCTTCTGCCTCGGCGAGACACTGTGCACACACAGAGACAACAACGCGTCCATATGTTGAATCAAAAATAAACAATAAGAATATCATTATAAGAATAAAATTTATTCGTACTTGCAGGAACATGGATACAACTAGGAAAGGCTCATATTACATAAATTAGGTTAATTGCAGAAAACTACAATCTCTATGTCTTCCTTATATTGTAGCCTAAGTATTATAATAGCTATATAAAGTCACATACATATACACTACATTATACACGCATATATATGGTTGAAGTAGAAGTAAACTTAAGAGACAAAGAGTGACCCTTTCCTGCAGAAAATAAGAGCCTGAAAGAGTCGAGCTGGAGACTGCGGGATTGGAAATAAAGAAGAAAAAACAAGAGCCGGGACAGAGAGAGTCTTGACAAGGTATGACTGATGCCAAGGACAGTATATTTACAAACACAGCATCTACATACCTTATTGCAGGTAAAGGCCAAAGTCAGCAGAGGACCTAGTCAGACAACATTGTGAAAATAAACCCATGGATATCTCAAACATCAGCTGCCTAGGACGCCACAACCATAGTCCAGGGGGAAGAATCAAATCTCCAGAACGCAACCTGACTCTTTGGAGGCTGCACTGAACCTTGCCAAGTCCACTCCTGGTCCAAAACAGAACTGACATCTCTTTGTCCTTTCGCATCAAGCTCTCTGAGGAAAGTTTGGGTCAGGTCCTATTCTGACTCTCCACAAAGGAGACCAGTGGAAAGGAACGAACACAAGAAAAGAGCAAAGTAAAGGTCAAGGAGAATATTGCCCAGCGTATGATACACACACACACACACACACACACACACACAACACACACAAGCTTAAGTAACTTAATTTCTTTGTTAAATTTATTTGTTTTCATTTCATGTGCATTGATGTTTTGCTTACATGTACGTCTGTGTGAGAATGTCAGATCCTTGAAGTCACAGACAGTTGTGAGCTAACATATGGTGCTGCGAATTGAGCCCAGCTCCTCCAAAAAAGCAGTCAGTGCTCTTAACTACTGAACCATATCTCTAGTCGTTTAGTTTAATTTCTATAAGATGACTTTCTGTTGGTCAGGTTGGCACAAGCTTTTAATCTCCAAAGTCAAGAGGCAGAAATAGGAGTAACTTTATGAATTCAAGGTAGCCTGGTCTACATATTGAGTACCAGGACAGCCAGCACTATACAGTGAAACACAGTTTCAAAACTATAAAAATTAAAAATAAATAAATAGTTGACCTTTCACAAATGGTTGCAGATGTGTATGCTGAGTTAGAGATGGTCCCAGAGCTCCCAGGAGACATCAGGGAGCCCCGCTAGTCTAGGGTCCCCTTTATGGGAAGAGCAGGGTGGAAACATTTAGTGCAAATGGAAACAGGTTCAAGATGGTGTTTGATCTCTGAGCCAAAGGCTGACCAGTGTAAAAGGGCAAGAAGCAGGGAGTCTTGGCTTGTGAGACACCTGGGGCTTCAGGAGAAAAAGTTCCAGGCCACAAAATTTTCATTTCCTACTTTGCCCCCAGGAAGGAGTGAGTGCAAATCTTCTTCCTACCTGCCAGTCCCTACCTGCTGACCCCTACCTGCTGCTCCCCGGCCTCCTCCCTGAGAGGAGACAGACACA
>NW_023504228.1:0-5000 GCF_004664715.2 Peromyscus leucopus
TGAAAAAATCATCCCAGAGATGTAGGAATAGTTCAACATATAAAAATATATCAATGTAATACACCATATAGACAAACTGAATGGAAAAAAAACACATGATCATCTTATTAGATGCTGAAAAAGCCCTTGACAAAATTCAACACCCCTTCATGATAAAGGTCATAGAGAGATCAGGAATACAAGAAACATACCTAAACATAATAAAAGTAATATCCAGCAAGCCGACAGCCAACATCAAATTAAATGGAGAGAAACTCAAAGCAATTTCACTAAAATCAGGACTAAGACAAGGCTGTCCACTCTCTCCATATCTATTCAATATAGTACTCAAAGTTCTTGTTAGAGCAATAAGACAACAAAAGGCAATCAAGGGGATACAAATTGGAAAGGAAGAAGTCAAACTTTCACTATTTGCAGATGATATGATAGTATACATAAGTGACCTCAAAAATTCAACCAGGAGCTCCTACAGCTGATAAACACCTTCAGTAATGTGGCAGGATACAAGATTAACTAAAAAAAAAAAATCAGTAGCCCTAATGTATACAAATGATAAGTGGGCTGAGAAAGAAATTAGAGAAACAATAACCTTTACAATAACCACAAATAATATAAAATATTTTGGGGTAACTCTAACCAAACAAGTGTAAAACCTATATAAGACTATATGACACAAATTTTAAGTCTTTAAAGAAAGAAATTGAAGATATCAGAAAAGATCTTCCATGCTCATTGATAGGTAGGATTAACATAGTAAAAATCTTGGCAATTTTACCAAAAGCAATCTACAGACTCAATGCAATCCCCATCAAAATCCTAGCACAATTCTTCACAGACCTCAAAAGAACAATACTCAACTTCATATAGAAAAACAAAAAACCAAGGATAGATAAAACAATCCTGTACAATAAAGGAACTTCTAGAAGTATCACCATCCCTGACATCAAGCTCTACTACAGAGCTATAGTAATAAAAACAGCTTAGTATTGGCATAAAAATTAACATGTGGGTCAATGGAAATGATCAAAGACCCTGGTGTAAATCCACATACTTATGAACACCTGATTTTTGACAAAGAAACAAAATTATACAATGGAAAAAAAAGAAAGTATCTTCAACAAATGGTGCTGGCAAAACTGGATGTCTGGATGTAGAAGAATGCAAATAGACCATATCTATCATTCTGTATAAAACTTAAGCCCAAGTGGATCAAAGACCTCAACATAAATCAGTTACACTGAACCTGATAGAAGAGAAAGTGGGAAGTAGCCTTGAATGCATTGGCATAGGAGATCACTTCCTAATATAACACCAGTAGCACATAGACACTGAGATCTACAATTAATAAATGAAACCTCCTGAAACTGAAAACTTCTGTAAGGCAAAGGACATTGTCAATGTGACAAAATGTTCCAGCACTTGGAGTCCAGTTGAAGAGAGGGAGGGGGATTGTACAAGTGGGGGGGTGGGTCAAGATCATGTTGGGAAATCCACAGAGACAGCTGACCGATTTAGGGGGAGCTCACAGACTCTGGATGAATGGATGGGAAACCTGTAGGGGACCAAACCAGGCCTCTGAATGTGGGTGACAGTTGCATGGTTGGTCTGCTTATGGGGCTCCTGGCAGTGGGACTTGGATTTACCCTGGTGCATGAACTGACTTTTTAGAGCCCAAACCCTATGGTAGGATACCTCATCAGCTTTGATCCAGGAGAAAAGGGCTTAGGCCTGCCTCACCTTGATGTGCCAGACCTTGTTGACTCCTCATGGAAGGACTTATTCTTCTGAGGAGTGCATGGGGAAGGGATGAGCAGGAGGAAGGGAGGAAGGGAGAACTGTGTTGGTATATAAAGAATGGGAAATGATCTTCACTAATCCTACATCTAACAGAGGGCTTATCTCCAAATAAATAACTCAAAAAACTAGGCATCAAAATACCAAATAATCCAATTAAAAATGTTGTAAAGATTTAAGCAGAAGAATCTCAAATGGCCAGATACACTTAAAGAATTGTTCAACATCCTTAGCCATCAGGAAAATGCAAATCAAAACTTCTCTGAGATACTACCTGTCAGAATGGCTAAGATCAAAAACACTAATGACAGCCTATATTAGAAAGGATGTGGAGTAAGGGGAATGCTCCTCCACTTCTAGTGGGAGTGCAAACTTGTACAGCCACTTTGGAAATCAATATGGCAATTTCTCAGAAAAATGGGAAGCAATCTACCTCAAGACCCAGCTATACCAATTTTGGGCATATATCCAAAGGATGCTCAATCATACACAAGGACACTTGCTCAACTATGCTCATAGCAGCTTTATCATAATAGCCAGAACCTGAAAACAACCTAGATGGCCCTCAACCGAAGAATGGATAAAGAAAATGTGGTACATTTACACAATGGAATATTACTCAGCAGTTAAAAAAAAACAATAACATCATGAAATCTGTAGGCAAATAGATGAAACTAGAAAAAAATCATCGAGTGAGGTAACCCAGACCCAGAAAGACAAACATGGTATGTACTCACTCATAAGTGGTAATTATCTGTAAAGTAAAGGATAACCAGGTTACAATCTATAGCCCTAGAAAAGCTAGGTAACAAGGAGGCCCAAAGAGAGAGACATGGATCTCCCTGGGAAGGGGAAATAGAAGTGATCTCCTGGGTAAACTGGGAGCAGTGATGGGATGGAGGGATGGAAACATGAGGGATCAGATCAGGTTGGGTAGGTTAGGGGTGAGATGGACAGGGAGAATAATGAAAGCGATATCTTGATAGAGGGGAGCCATTTGGGAGTTAGGAGAAAATCTGGTGCCAGGGAAACTCCCAGGAATCCACAAGGATGACCCAGCTAAGACTCCTAGCAATAGTGGAGAGGGTGCCTGAACTGGCCATCTTCTGTGATCAGATTGGTAACTATACTACTTGTTATCAGAGAGCATTCATCCAGTAACTGATGGAATCAGATGCAGAGTTCCATAGCCAAGCACTGGGCCAACCTCCAGGAGTCCTGTTGAACAGAGAGAGGAGGGGTTGTACAAGCCAAGGGTATCAAGGCCATGACAGGGAACCTCAGAGACAGCTGACCTGAGCTTGTGGGAGTTCACCAACTCTGGAGCCTGCGTGGAACTGACCTTGGCCCTCTGCTTGTGTGTAACTGTTGTATAGCTTGGTCTGTTTGTGGGGATCCTAGCAGTGGGATTAGGTGTATATGTAATTCTAAACGGTCTTACTAAATAAGAAACACAAAACCAAATAAAGAGTTAAAAGCCCAGAGATTGAGCAGTAGCCAAGAGCTAAGACCACCTTATTTTACCACTCACTGCTTTCCTTCCCCTGAGAGAGAGACCTTCTTCCTATGACCTGTCTTTTTATTGCCTTCCTGTTCTGCCTTCTCATTGGCTGTAAACCCAACTACATGACTTCCTTGTCACTGCCTGTCTATACAGACCTCCAGGTCTCTATGGTTCATACTGAGATTAAAGTCTCGGGTTGCCACTTGGCTGTGTCCTTGTACACACGAGATTCTGCCTGCCATGTGATCAGATTAAGGCATGTGCCACCACCACGGACTTCTGCTAAATGGCTTGCTCTTAGCTCTGATCTCCAGGCAACTTCATTAACATACAAATAAAATCTCATTTCAGCACAAATAAAGTATCACTATAGTTAGGACCTGTCCTTGGCACTTGAGCTGGCTTTGGGAACCCAGTCCTCAAACTGGGTTTCCACGCCCAACCTTGATGCAAGGGGAGGAGCTTGGTCCTGCCTCAACTTGATGTGCCATGCTTGGTTGACTCCATGGGAGGCCTATCCCTTTCTGAATGGAGATGAAGGAGGAGTGGATTCTGGGGAGAGGTAGAAGGGAGGTGAAGGGAGGGAACAGGAGGAGAGGAGGGAGGGGAAACTGTGGTCAATATGTAAAGTAAATGGAAAAAATTAATAAACAAAAAGAAATGGTTTTCAAAAAGAAAAAAGAAAGAACCCCCTCATTTATCATCCAGCCAACATCTATTCCCCCCCCCACCCTACAAACACACACTGAGAGCCTTCTAAAAGCCAAACCCAGGACCCCAGAGATGAACTACTCAGTTTTCTCACTCAGGCAGCCTGACAGAAAAAATAACCTGAGCAAGTAAATTACAATACAGGGTGGAGAACATGGCAGTGGATGGATATGCACTATCAAAGGAGATACAGGGAGCAGAGTGACTGAGGGATGGGCACACTCAGAGTCTGGGAAATAAGACTAATGGTATCTAGAGGAACTGTGGATAGCTCTGGTCCTATGTACATAGGATGTATGTAACAGGAGGTGGGCATGACTCCTTTGAGGCTCTGGCTCTGACCCAGATTGGACCATGCCAAGCCCATTTCCAGACAAGGACACAAAATTGACATTCCTTTGTCCTTTCTTCACGTCCTCTGAGAAAGTCTTGGGTCAATCTGACTCTCAATGAAAGGGGACCGACCAGTGGAAATAGGGAAGAACAAGAAGAGAGGGTAAGGGGTTCAAGGAGAATATGCCCAACATACTATATACACACACTCACACAAAAGCTTAAGTAATAAAATTTCTTTAAGATTGCTTTCTGTTGTGTGTAATCCAGCAATCAAGAGGCAGACATAGGAGGATCTTTATGACTTCAAGGCCAGTCTGGTCTAAATATTGAGTACTAGGACAGCCAGGGCTACATAGTGAGACCATGTCTCACAAAAGTAGAAATTAAAAATAAATAAATAAATAAATAATGACTTTTGCCAAATGGCAACAGATCTGTATGCTGAGTTGGAGATGGTCCCAGCGGTCCAGGAGGCATCATGGAGCCCCAATAGGCTAGGGTCCCTTTATGGGAAGGACAGGGTGGAAACATTTAGTTCAAATGAAAACATGTCCAAAGTGGTGTTCTGATCTTTGAGCCAAAGGCTGACCAGTGTGAAAGGGCAAGAAGCAGGGAGTCTTGGCTTGTGAGCCACCTGGGGCTTCAGGAGGAAAAG
>NW_023504229.1:0-3327 GCF_004664715.2 Peromyscus leucopus
TCTAAGACCTTTATCATGATAGTGTTCCTTCTGTTTCTACTGTGTGGAACACTGTGAAGAGTATTGGTATTAGTTCTTTGAAAGTCTGGTAGAATTCTGCACTGAAACCATCTGGTCCTGGGCTTTTTTTGGTTGGGAGACTTTTGATGACTGTTTCTATTTCTTTAGGGTTATTGGTCTATTTAAATGGTTTATCTGGTCTTGATTTAATTTTGGTATGTGATATTTATCCAGAAAATTGTCCATTTCTTCCTGGTTTTCCATTTTTGTGGAGTACAGGTTTTTGAAGTATGATCTGATGATTCTCTGGATTTCCTCATTGTCTGTTGTTATGTCTCCCTTTTTATTTCTGATTTTGTTAATTTGGGTGCTCTCTCTTTGCCTTTTGGTTAATTTGGCTAGGGGTTTGTCTATCTTGTTGATTTTTTCAAAGAACCAACTCTTTGTTTCATTGATTTTTTGTATTGTTCTCTTGTTTTCTATTTTGTTGATTTCAGCCCTCAATTTGATTATTTCCTGGCGTCTATTTCTCCTGGGTGAGTTTGTTTCTTTTTGTTCTAGAGTTTTCAGTTGTGCTGTTAATTCAATGGTATGGGATTGCTCCATCTTCTTTATGTGTGCATTTAGAGCTATGAATTTTCCTCTTAGCACTGCTTTCATAGTGTCCCATAAGTTTGGGTATGTTGTACTTTCATTTTCATTGAATTATAGGAAATCTTTAATTTCTTTCTTTATTTCTTCCTTGACCCATTGATGTTTCAGGTGGGCATTATTCAGTTTCCATGAGTTTGTGGGTTTTCTATAATTTTTGTTGTTGTTGAGGCCTAACTTTAAGGCATGGTGGTCTGATAAATACAGGAGGTTATTCCAATTTTTTTGTATCTGTTGAGATTTGTTTTGTGTCCAAGCATGTGGTCAATTTTTGAGAAGGTTCCATGGGGTGCTGAGAAGAAGGTATATTCTTTCGTGTTAGGATGGAATGTTCTGTAGATATCTATTAAGTCCATTTGGATCATAACATCTGTTAGGTCCTTTATTTCTTTGTTAAGTTTCAGTCTGGTAGATCTGTCTTTTGGTGAGAGAGGTGTGTTAAAATCTCCCACTACTAATGTGTGGGTTTGATGTGCATTTTAAACTTTAGTAGTGTTTCTTTTATGAATGTGGATGCTTTTGTATTTGGAGCATAAATGTTTAGAATCGAGACTTCATCTTGGTGGATTTTTCCTGTGATAAATATGTAACGTCCATCCTGATCTCTTTTGATTGATTTTAGTTTGAAGTCTATTTTATTAGATATTAGGATAGCTACACCAGCTTGTTTCTTAGGTCCATTTGCTTGGAAAACCTTTTCCCAGCCCTTTACTCGGAGGTAGTGTCTGTCTTTGGAGTTAAGGTGTGTTTCTTGTATGCAGCATATGGATGGGTCCTGTTTTCTTATCCATTCTGTTAGCCTGTGTCTTTTTATAGGTGAGTTGAGACCATTGATATTGATGGATATTAATGACCAGTGATTGTTAATTCCTGTTATTTTTTTGGTTGTGTTGTGTTGTCCTTCTGTGGTGTATGTTGGTGTAGGATTATCTATTGCTTGATTTTTCATGGATGTGTTTAGCTTCTTTGGGTTGAATTTTCCCTTCTAGTGCTTTCTGTAGGGCTGGGTTTGTGGACAGGTATTGATTAAATCTGGTTTTATCCTGGAATATTTTGTTTACTCCTCCTATGGTGATTGAGAGTTTTGCTGGTATAATAGTCTGGGTTGGCATCCATGGTCTCTTAGTGTCTGCATAAGATTTGTCCATGATCTTCTAGCTTTCATAGTCTCTATTGAGAAGTCTGGTGTTATTCTGATGGGTTTGCCTTTATATGTTACTTGGTCTTTTTCCTTTGCAGCTCTTAATATTTTTTCTTTGTTCTGTGTGTTTAGTGTTTTGATTATTATGTGGCCAGGGGACTTTTTTTTTTTTTTTTTTTTTTTTTTTTTTTTTTTTGGATCCAGCCTATTCAGTGTTCTGTAAGCTTCTTGTATCTTCATAGGTATTTCTTTCTTTAGGTTAGGAAAGTTTTCTTCTATGATTTTGTTGAATATATTTTCTGTGCCTTTGAGTTGGTATTCTTCTCCTTCTTCTATCCCTATTATTCTTAGGTTTGGTCTTTTCATGGTGTCCTAAATTTCCTGGACGTTTTGTGTTATGACTTTTTTGTCTTCAGTGTTTTCTTTGACTGACGAATCTATTTTCTCTTTTGTGTCTTCAGTGTCAGAGATTCTCTGTCCCATCTCTTGCAATCGGTTGGTTATGCTTGTTTCTGTAGTTCCTGTTCGTTTAGTCAGGATTTCTATTTCCAGCATTCCCTCAGCATGTGTTTTCTTTATTGTCTCAAATTCATTTTTCAGATCTTGGAATGTTTCTTTCATCTGTTTAATTGCTTTTTCTTGACTTTGTTTGATTTCTTCCCATTTTTTTGTTCATTTTTTCTTCCATTTCTTTAAGGGAGTTTTTTATTTCCTCTTTAATGGAGTTTTTCATTTCCTCTTTAAGGGAAGTTTTTATTTCCTCTTTAAGGGAGTTTTTCATTTCCTCTTTAAGGGAAGTTTTTATTTCCTCCTTAAGGGAGTTTTTCATTTCATCTTTAAGGGAAGTTTTTATTTCCTCTTTAAGGGAATGTTTTATTTCTTCTTTAAGGGCCTCTATTATCTTCTTAAAGTCATTTTTAGGGTTGATTTCTTCTGTTTCTTCTGTCTTGGTATGTTCATGTCTTGCAGGTGTAGAATCACTACATTCTGATGTTGCCATATAGGTCTTTATGTTGTTGCCTGTATTTTTGCACTGGTGTCTACTCATCTCTTCCTCTGCTCGGTGCAGGTGGTGTCTGTGTCTGAGAGTGCCTCTCTTGTTCTAATTTTTAGTCTTGGTTTAGTAGGAGTTCTTGGTTAAATTGGTGCTATTGGGCTGTTCCTTCAGGGGCAGCTGATCTCAGTCGGTGAAGTATATACTTATGATTCTGGTGATCTGGTTTGGTGGCTGGGCTGCGCCTTCTTCTGTGTTTCCAGGTCACGTTTTGTTCATTTGTCAACTCCTCAGCTGATCTTGTTTCTTCAGACTTCAAACTGTAGGCATCTGAATCCTCTCCCGGATGGATTTCATCTGAGCAGGGTAGTCTCACCAACACCTCCAAGTTGTTGGGTTTTGCAGGATCAGCAGCTGGGCCCTGGGTTGTCCTCAGACGGAGTGTTCAGATTCGTTCTGGTTCCGTCCCACGGAGATAGCTTCTTCCCCGGGTGTTGGGGTTAGAGGCGTCCCTGTTCTGAGCTGTGTCTGCTTGTCTCTG
>NW_023504230.1:0-4000 GCF_004664715.2 Peromyscus leucopus
TGGTATGCCTGTAATATGCTTTATATTGTAATAAGCAAAAATAATGTTTCATTTTACCAAAGACAAATGATAGAGCATTGTCAGTTTTGATTTGTGTAGCTATACCCATGATGGCCATAACTTTGAGCGAATGAGTGATTACAGAATCAGCTTTTTCAGAACTCAAAGCAGTTTCCCATTGAAAATCCTGAATAAGTATCAATGGTATGGTGTACATATTTCAATTTTCCAAAATTCTGAGAAGTGAAACACATCCATCTGCCAGATTTCATTCCTATGAGTACCTTTGGGTTACATCCTGCTGGTAATGGTGTTTGATTGTAGAAGGAACAAGTAGGACATTTCTTTACTATTTCTTTGGCTTGTTGCCAGGTTATGGAAAAATCCTTTTTTAAACCTTTACTATTGACATGATGTTTTTTTATGAAATTCTGAGGCCTCCAGCACATTTCCTATCAATAATTTATCAATCTCATCTTTGCCTTGTGCTAGAGGGCCTGGCAGACCATATGGGATCAAATGTGTGTTATATATAAAGGATGACTTCTTTTCCTGATTGTATCTTGTAATTGAATAAATAGTGAAGTTAATTCTGATTCATCAGGGATAAATTCTGTCAGTCTCAATATGTAATACCACTCTTTCAGCATACTGAGAGTCAGTTACTATGTTGAAAGTTCTGAAAAATCCATTAATACTACAGAATAGCATACAATTCTGATTTTTGAACTGAATTATAAGGACTTTGAACCACTTTACTTAAATTTTCTGATTTGTAACCTGCCTTTCCTTGCTTGTTGGCATCTGTATAAAAGGTACAAACTCCAGATATGGATTTTTCCATACAATTGAGGCAAAATCCAATCAGCTCTCTTTTTAAGATCAATTCTATCACTTTTGGTATATTTGCTGTTAATCTCTCCCAAAAAATTACTGCAAGCTCTTTGACAAGGTTCACTTTCTGTCCATAATTTTTTCAATGTCCTCCTGTACGTTAAATTGGTACAACAATTTCTGCTGGTCTATTTCTGCTAATTGATGAAGTCTCAATTTTCCTTTCAAAATCAAGTCAGGAATTTTTTTCCACATAAGTTTTTAATTTTTTTTTTGTTTATTTGGTAAAAAATATCCATTCCAATATAATATTTCCTCTGCATTAATATTCAGTAGGAGAATGCCTAGAAGGTAAAATAACCAAATTGCAATCCAGCTTTGGATCAATACGATCCAGGTGCTTTCATGTACTTTCTTTTCTACCAAGGCCAATTCTTTCTCAGCTTCAGGTGATAATTCTCTTGGACTATTTAAGTCCTTGTCACCTTCTAAGGTTTTGAACAAATTATTCAGTTCATCCTTTTTTACCCCAACAATAGTTCTAGATGAGAAATGTCTCCAAATAATCTTTGAAAGTCATTAATTGTCTGTAGTCTATCTCTCCTAATTTGCACCTTTTGGGGCTAATTTTTTGTAGCTCTATTTTAAATCCTAAATAATTAATAGAATCTCCTCTTTGTATCTTTTCAGGAACAATTTGTAATCCCCAGCAAGGCAAAATTTTCTTTACTTCTTCAAACATTCTTTCTAAAGTATCTGCATTTGAGTCAGCTAGTAAAATATCATCCATATAATGATAAATTATAGATTTAGGAAATTTTTTTACGTATCATTTCCAATGGCTGTTGTACAAAATATTGGCACAGAGTTGGGCTATTCAACATTCCCTGTGGGAGGACCCTCCATTGAAATCTTTTAACCTGGTTGAGAATTATTATAAGTAGGCACTGTGAAAGCAAATCTTTCTCTGTCTTTTTCTTGTAAGAGTATTGAAAAGTAACAGTCTTTTAAATCAATAACTATAAGAGGCCATCCTTTTGGTAACAGAGTAGGCAAGGGAATTCCAGATTGTAAAGAGCCCATTGGCTGAATTACTTTGTTAATTGCTCTAAGGTCTGTTACTATTCTCCATTTACCAGATTGCTTTTTAATAACAAATACAGGAGAATTCCAAGGGCTGGTTGATTCTTCAATATGCTGAGCATTTAACTGTTCTTCTACCAGCCTGGAGTTTCTCTGTTGTTAAGGGCCATTGCTGAACCCATACAGGCTTGTCTGTTAACCATTTTAAATGTAGAGTTGTTGGTGTCTTTGGGAGATCATCAGTTGTTGTGCCCTGTTCTTGTATAATAAGGATGGCTGGTGACCATTCAGAATAATGCCTTCTAATATTTCTCTCAGAAACATGTGCTAGTTTATGATTTTTTTCTGAGATTGGAGGGATGTTAATCTGAGTATTCCATTGTTGCAACAAGTCTTGACCCCACAGGTTCATAGCTATGTTAGCCATATATAGTTTTAATTTTCCTCTCTGTCCTTCTGGACCTATACATGTGGAGCCATCTTGCTCTCTGTTTCACTCAAAAGAATGTCCCAATTCCTAACAGTTGAATGTTTACTTCCTGAAGAGGCCAAGTTGGATGCCAAAATTCTGGTGCAATTATGGTAACATCTGCACCTGTGTCTACCAGACCAGACAACAAAACACCATTTATTTTTATTGTTAATTTTGGTCTTTGTTCATTAATAGAAGTTTGCCAAAAATTTTCTTTATGTTTTTTCTGAATTTTCTATTCTCTCTGTTTCATCATCCTGACCAGCATGATTATTCCAATAGGCATTTGGTTATTTAATTGCTCTGGGTAGGGGTTTCCTCTACAACTGCAGGAAAGGTTTGAACTGGATTTACTGTGGGGGCCTGCCTGAGGCCCCTCTGGGAGTTTCCCGAAGCCTGAGGCAAAGGGTTACCTTGTCTGTCCCTTGTTGATCTACATTTGTTGGTCCAGTGTTTTCCCTTACCACACCTTCTGCATACTCCAGAAGGAAGGGGCATTCTGTTACCAGTGTTCCTTGAAGAAACACTGTTTTTAGAAATGACCTGTCTACAGTCCCTTTTCAAATGTCCTTGCTTTCCACATCCAAAACATCTAACATTCCTCAAACCTTTTGAAATTGCTTCTCCTACCCACATATCATCATGGTCATAAGCCTCAACATTAACCATGTCTCTAATCCAATCTTCCAAGGGTACAGATCTTGCCTTTAACGGCCTGATTATTCCCTTTCACGCTGCATTTGTGTTCTCAAAAGCCAAAGATTCGAGTATTATCTGACTGGCTTCTGAATTCAGGACCATTCTCTTTACTGCTGAAGTCAATCTTTGTAAGAAATCTGTGAAAAATTCTTTTGGGCCCTGTATAACCTTTGTAAATGACTCAGTTTTTTTTCCTGGTTCCTCAACTCTGTCCCATGCATTCAAGGCTGCTGTTCAACATAGAATTAGGGTTTGGACATCATGTAAATGTTGTGTTTGTACTGAAGCATATTGGCCTTCTCCAATAAGCTGATCCTGGCAGACTTGTGTTCCTTTATCCCTCCATTGTTTTTCTATATTTTTAGCCTCATTCTTGAACCGAATTTTCCACTGGAGGTTTTGTCCAGGTTCTAGAACAGCCTATGCCAGCTCCCGCCAGTCCTGTGGTAGAATCCTATTATAAGTTGACCAGGTGTTTAGCATTTGCTTTACATATGGGGAATGCATGTCATAAGATGCTATTGCCGCCTTAAATCTTTGTAAGTCTAACATTTCAATTGGAATCCAAATAGTTTGTCCATTCTCTTCACCACGTATCTGCTTTACAGCTACCAGATAAATTAAGGGTGATTTTGTGAAAACAGGCTTTCTTTCTGTAACCTTATGATCCAACTCTGAAACAACTTCACTGTTAATTTCTTCTGTCTGAATTTGAATTTCTCTATAATTCATTTTTACAGATTTAACAGGTTTTTCTAAAACTGTTATCCTGGCACTTAAATTGACTAACTTTTTAAATAGTAAAATGAGGATAAGCATAGTAATAAACTGCATAATTTGATCAATATTAATCTTCTCATATAGCTGTTCCATTGTCAGACTGCCTAAAATTTCAAACAAAGCCCAATTTTC
>NW_023504231.1:0-4859 GCF_004664715.2 Peromyscus leucopus
TCCCTGGCCTCTTCACAGCTGAGACCACCTAGCCCTGCAATGTTCCTCTCAATCACCCTCCTGCTCCCCAGATTCTCTGGGTGTCAGATGCCATAGACACCAGATTCACAGTTTGCAGGCAGGGTTTGGCCTGAGTCATACTGGGTGTTGGGGGGCCAGGTCCAGCCCAAGAAGCAAGTAGAAGAAAGACATAGGTAAGTACTGAAGATGTGTTCAACAGAGTCTGCCGCCTCCAAGGTCTCCAGTGGGCTTATCACTCAGGTGAGGCCAGCGCCCGTGGGGATGAACAGAAGTCAGCAGCAGCCTTGGAATCATTCTACTCAAGCCTTTCTTCTCTGTGTGGAAACTGTGGCACCGAGGGTCCTGGAGATGAGGTGGCAGAGGGCTCATCCAGGGCCAGTCAGTGATCAGTGACAATGTCTGCCACCCCAAGCGCCTGTTCTAGCCACAGTGTGGTCACTGGGAATCACTCCCACACAACGGTACTATCCCTGTACCTATCTGGCTCAGGCCTGGGGTCATCCATGGGGATGAGATCTCTGCTGGAGCTCTCCCCAGCCTTGCTGGGGGCAGCTCTGAGGCCTGACAGCTCTTCCTGACACATCTCAAGTGACGTGGCCCGCTGAGACTGTCAGAGATGGATCCTCAGAGAGCAGCAGCATGGGTCTAATTACAGGGTGAACCGGGCAAGTACCTCCGCTGTAGATTATTCTGGCTTCCCAGGCTGGAGGTCAGACAGACCTAAGACCAGAGTCCCCTGCATATGAACAGTAACCAGGGCTGGCATGATACAGGCCTTCCCCAGGCTGTAGAGACTCACCAAGCATCCATATGGGCACAGCAGCACAAAATAGGACCAGGGTTCTATTTGCTACTTGCCTTAACAGTCAGGCCTTTCTTTCTCCTGTGAGGCAAATGCCTCCTTTCCTCTCAGACCTTGCTTTACCATACCCTGACCTTAGCATACAAGAATGTTAGCCGCCATCCATTGACCTTACTGAGCTACAGGCAAGTGAGAATAAAATTACATTTTTTTTTATTTCCCAAAAAAAGTAGAGGCGGGGAAACAATGACAAAGTATGATCAGCTCCTTGTGGGTTCTCTGCCTCTGTGGAGCAACAGCAGCTGGTCTCTCTTGGCTGGGCATCCTGGAGGGCTTCTCCAGTGCAGGCTAAGCCCCTTCCTCCAATTTAAATATTGGTTAGTCAGTTAGATCTCAGAATGACACAGCATGGGTCCCCTCCTGATACAGCCGACATCCCCCTCCCACCCGCCAAAACACTTCCCTCATGCCCTCAGCCTCCCTGACCTCCCCTTCCCTCTACACTCCTGCTTGATCCTCGCTGGGTACCCCCAAAGGCCCTCCTGAGATACCCCACCCCACCCTGTTTCTCCTGCCCTGACAGCAGCAGCCTCAGGCCACAGCTCATACTGTGGCCTTGATGGCGAAGCCTAGCTCTACCCGAGGGCCTTAGGGGAGCCTAGCAAGGGCATCTGGTAAAGGTAGATTGTCCTAAAGGCCAGCCCTCTGTCACCCCCCTATCAAAAAGCGTTCTGTTGGAGATGTTAACACAACAACATCTAAAACAAACAAATCGGAAAGAAAGGAAGGAGCCAGGTGCTGGCCATGCTGGCCAGACTGGCAGCCCTATCCCAGGGGAGCAGCTCGGGGGCTCTCTGCAAGGTCCACGTACTCTAGACCAAGTGTCAGGCACTGGCCAGAGGATTTGGGAGAAGGCCTGATCCCCTAGAATCTTGGGGCTTTGCACTAAGAAGCATCTGGCCAGAGTGGGAGATAGGTTAGGCTCCAGGCTGGCCAGTCCCTCCTTCCGCCTGGCCACTGCCTCTGCTGAGCCCACACAAGGGACACTCCCCCTTTGGTCCCTGGAGTAGGGTAGATGGTGAATAGAACCTTCACAACCCCAGGGCCTGGAGCTGTGATGACCGGCGTGGGAGGACTTTTCCTTGGGCACCAAGGTCTAAGCTGGCCCTGGGCAGCTGGAGGGAGACCCTATGTACTAATCTCAGCCACGGAAGGACGCCCAGAACACAAAGTATGTCTTCACCCAAACAACCAGACCATAAGCTGGCAGGGAGTGTAGGGCCAGTCCTGGACCCTGCTCCACAGACCCCCAGCATGTCTGGGGGCCAGGAGGGAGTGCAGACGAAGGTCTGGTGGCTAGGCTGCAAGGAGCAGAGTCTCACACCAGGGATCTGGAGGTGCAGAGGCAGAGATGTACCACCTGCTCCAGTCACCGCTCTCCTGCTCCCTGGGAGAAGGGCCTGGGAAGCAGAGGGGACAGAGCTGGGGCTGACACAGGGGAACCCCATGAGGACAGGGTGGGGGCGGGGGAGAACAAGAAAGGACGCAAGACCAAGCATGGGGAATGTGAGCCAGCGGACACTTCATGAGAACCCTTCAGAACGAAAGCCCTCCCCTCCCTCTGGCCGTCACCCCAACTGTGCCCCTTTCCCGAGGGTGCCTGAGGACTGCTGCTTCATTTATGGAGGTACGCATCCAGCCACAGCTCCCCAGACTTCTTCAGAGAACTGCAGAAGAGAGAGGAAGACCAGGGCTCAGGAACCAGGATGGAAAGGGGCCAGGGCTCTAGGCAGTGGGACATGGGGGAAGTCACGCTAGTCATCTCAGCTACTGACCAGGGCCTGCCACTTACCACAGCGGCTGTGGGCTACTGACTAATGCTTTCTAGGGAAACCCCCGGGAAAGGAGAGAGAGGAGCTCCTCTTCCAGTCCTGAGTGGACCAGAAGTCAGTAACCCCACGGTGAGCTAGAGTCTACTGTGAGTAAGGCCAGCCATGTGCCTCTCACCTCCTCAGCCCCACTGCATCGCTGGCCCCTTCCGATGCCTCAGCACCCTGCCAAGTCCACCCCTCACCTCACGATGTCCATCAGGGCCCTCAGCAGTGGCTTCTCCTGGTACCTCGTCGATGCCATGCTTGGTGCAGAGAGACTTCACTAGTGGGGCGATCTTGTGCAGGTTGTGCCGGGCATGGTGGGGAAGAGGCTGAGGGGGCAGGTGGCAGAGTGAGTGCAATGCAGGACGCATGCTCTCCACCCCTCCCCTCTACAGCCCAGGGAGGCAGGCAGGTCTGAGGCCCTGTCTGCAACCCAGGTAAGACTGTGCAGCTCCTACCAGCTCTCTACAGGGACCACTAGTGATCTGTAGAGGGGCAGTTCATGGGCAGGGGCACTCCAGAAAGCCATATTGGTATCGCACAGCCAGAGACAAGGGTCTCATGTTTTAAAAAAGAAAAAAACAAATGTGAGTGTTATGGCTCAGGCCTGCGGCTTCATTATTTGGGAGAACAGGGCAGAAGACACCTGCTGAGTTCAACTCCCAGCTTTAAAAAAAGAAAGGACATGAAGGAACAGATGGGAGATGAGATGGAGAAAATGACAAAAGATGAGACAAAGACAGATGCACCAGGGACAGTCATGTGGCCGCCTGAGCACCAGACAGGCTGTCATGCAGGTCCTCAATTTCCCAGTCAGTTACCTGGGAGTGAGTGTCTTGGCCCTGGGAGCATTATAGGACTGTGGGATGGCCTTGCAAGCTTTCTGTATCTGCAAAGGGGCTGCACGTAAAGTAGCGCAGTCCCCAGGATGGCCATGTGGCACAGGGCCTGGATAACAATGCTCCAGGACACACTGATCCCAGAGCCCCTCTCCTGCACAACCGTGTTCTCGGATGGGGCAGTGGCCTTGCCAACAAGAGAAGATAAACCTGCATGGCAGCCTTGGCCCATAGGCTGGCGACTGCCCCTCCCACTCCTTGTCTTCCCTCTCCCCCTGCTCCCCTACTCCCCGCCTTGCCGGGCCGCACTCACTGGTGCTCGATCTGGAAGTTGAGGTGCCCGCTGAACCAGTCGTTGAAGAAGGACTGCTCCACATTGCAGGTGGCTGCCAGCTGCAGAGGGGACAGGGATAAGTGACTGGGGCAGGGAAGAAAACCAAAGGACCAAGACTTACCTCATAAAGGTCACCTTACCCAGGGTCTCAGGGCACACTCTCTAGGTCACACTATTCTACCTGGAAGCCACAGCCCACCCAGATTCCCTGAAGATCTCTTTCGGAAGATTCCTACCATTCCATTCCATATTTTCTTCTGTGTTGTTTTTTAACTCAGTCTGGCCTTGGACTCCTGATCCTTCTGTCTCCACTTTCCAAGTATTAAGATAGGTATGGACCACTACTGGGTTTGTTGGGTGTCAGAGATCAACCCAGGATTGTTTGCATGCTAGACAAGCACCAACTGAGCCATCCCGAATCTTCCCACCCCTTTCTGCTCAACTCTGAGGCTGCCAACAGGCTTCAAGTAGTCCTAGGGAAGCCCAGCACAGCCCTGGATCCACTGAGGCAGGCAAGTTTGGGTGAAGGCATGGACAGTGGGTCAGGGCTTTGCAGGGTCCTGTGACGACCGCGCTTCCCTCACCTGGCTGCTGAACCAGTCCCGGTAGTGATCAAGATCAATCTCCATGACGATGTGGTTCTCTGTGTAACCCACACAAACCAGTGGCCTCTCCAGGAACCTAGAAGACGGTGCAGCTCAGTGCTGAAGCCTCAGGGTGGGGGACAGGCAGCCACACAGAAACAGACCCACTGTACCTACCCTACCCCACGGCAGGTACGGGTTCACATTCTCAAAGTCAGGGCTCTCAAAAGCACAGGTGAGCCAGCAAAGCTGGGGTACCTGATGAAGTTGAGGAAAACCAGGCTCCCAGGATGCCATAGAAAGGGATGTAGGTGTAGAAGAGAGACGCACATAGTAGCTGATGGCCCAGGCCAAAGTCCTGTATAGGGAAAACATGATCAGACTTAACCTGCCCCACCCTACTTG
>NW_023504232.1:0-2986 GCF_004664715.2 Peromyscus leucopus
ACTAGACTTAATACCTGTTCCTTGTTTCTGCAACAGCTCTCTCAACTCAGTGGCCAACTGAGCTTTAGCTGTGGAATTCCCCATGGTACGTACCCTATTTTACTCTGTTACATCCAGTCCTCCCCCTTCCTTTGTGAAGGTGAGCCTCGTACGCTTACCCCTTCTTTCCAAGTCTCGATGGACCTCCACCTGCCGTGACTCGCACGGCCTGGGACCCAGAACTGGCGAAGGATGTCGAGGTTAAGCAGCACTCAGGACACACCGTGGTTCGTCATTCAAAACAGAGCCCTTTATTGACTATCCATCAACCTTATATACCCTGCTACTTCCTACTCTCCATGGGGTCAGGGTATGGTCCTCAGGTTCCCACCGGTCCCAGCAGCTCAACCAAACAGAAAAACCGCAAGCAGAGAGCTGATTCTTGAAACAATGTTCCAGCAATAGCTATATCATAAACATCCTGTGACTCACTGACCACAGGAAAAGAGGAAGGACAAAAGGGCACCTTAGGGCAACGTAGGGCAGTTGTAGGGCAAGCAAACAGGCTATGCACAAGGCCTGTTCAGTGTCTGCGCCAACACATACATGTTTGTCTTCCTGGGTCTGGGTTACCTCACTAGGGATGTTTTTTTCCAGTTTCATTCATTTGCCTGCAAATTTCATGATGCTATTGTTTTGTTTTGTTTTTTTGTTTTTTGTTTTGTTTTGTTTGTTTGGGTTTTTTTAGTGCTGAATAATACTCCATTGTGAAAATATACCTCATTTTCTTAATCCATCCTTAGATTGAGGACATTTAGGTTGTTTCCAGGTCTGACTATTATGAATAATGCTGCTATGAACAGGTTTGAGCAAGTGTCTTTGTGGTATGATGGAAAATCCTTTGGGTATATGCCCAAGAGTAGTGTTGTTGGGTCTTGAGGTAGATTTTTCCCAATTTTCTGAGACACTGCCATACTGGTTTCCAAAGTGGCTATACAAGTTTACACTCCCACCAGCAGTAGAGAAGTGTTCCCCTTATATCACATCCTCTCCAACATAAGCTGTCATCAGTGGTTTTAATCTTAGCCATTCTGACAGGTGTAAAATGGTATCTCAGAGTTGTTTTGTTTTTGATTTCCCTAATGGCTAAGCATGTTGAACAATTCTTAAATGTCTTTCAGCCACTTGAGAATCTTCTGTTGAGAAATCTCTGTTTAGATCTGTACCCCATTTTTAAATTGGAATATTTGGTATTTTGAGGTCTAGTTTCTTGAATTCTTTTATATATTTTAGAGATCAGCCCTCTGTCAGATGTGGAGTTGGTAAAACTCTTTCCCCATTCTGTCAGCTGCAATTTTGTCTTATATAACCATGTCCTTTGCCTCATAGAAGCTCTCAGCTTTAGGAGGTCCATTTATTAATTATTGCCCTCAGTGTCTGTGCTACTGATGTTATATTTAGGAAGTGGTCTCCCATGCCAATGCATTCAAGTCTACTTCCCACTAGCAATTCTATCAGGTTCAGTGTAACTGGATTTATGTTGAGGTCTTTGATCCACTTGGACTTGAGTTTTGTGCATAGTGACAAGTATGGATATATTTGCATTCCTCTACATGTTGACATCCAGTTATGTCAGCACCATTTATTGATGATGCTTTCTTTTTTCCATTGTATTTATTTTGGCTTGTTAAAATCAGGTGTTCATAGGTATTGGATTAATGTCAGGATATATTGATACAAATTTGAGATTGATTTTGTTGAAAATACATATATTTCTAATCTTGTTTAAGGATTGCACCTATACAGTTCATTTAACAATGTAATGCAAATTGCTAGTCCTTGAGAGTTATTATTACCAGCTAATTAGGATAAAATGAAATGCAAGTAAGTATTTAGTCACGCACTACAATTGAACTTGTAGTCATATTAGGTAATTTTTCAAGGTTAAACAGAAATATATTCTAGATAAACAGATAATCTTCAAACCCTTAAGAGATCTACAGATATGCCATTTAAGATGTTTTAATAACATAGATTCTTTTTTATGGCAATGAGACATGTCTACTGCTGGTAGCACCAATCTACTTCAGAAAAGATGATGGGCATTGAAGAATTCCTTATGGGGTTTATTTTCTTTGTGGCATTTAGCCACTGGGCAAGAAAATGCCATTGCTTTGACTGCTGACAATATGCTGTCCAAAATGGACAAGCGGACACAAAAGAAAGGACTGCCATACCTTGCCAAGACAAGGTAGGAAGGCCCTTTAGAAAATCCCACTTTGCCAGGTGGCAGTGACACACGCCTTTAATCTCAGCACTCAGGAGGCAGAGCCAGGCAGATCTATGTGAGCTTGAGGCCAGCCTGGTCTACAGAGCAAGATGGAACCAAAGCTATGCATAGAAACCCTGTCTCAAAAAACAAAACAAAAAAAATCCTGCTTCACAGATAAGTCTATCATATATGCTAGACCTATAGGCCAAAGATGGATGCTTCAATGTTGCAGAGAAATCTTGCTGACTGTCCAGGTAGCCAGCTGTTCTGTCATTTCTTCACATTTTTTGGAAGTTACTTGTTAGCACTTCCTGCTTACTTAGATAATATTATTTCCTTCTTGGGTCTCTGAGGAGTTGAAGATTAAATAGTTATAGTTTTCCTTGTTAATAAACTCAGAAAAGAACTCACTGAAGATGTATAAAGTGTATAAGTTTGAAAGACATCAAAAGATAGTTTTTGGTTGGTAATACAAGTTAGGATAGAAAGTTAATTAGGAGCCGGGTGTGGTGGGGCATGCCTTTATCCAGCACTTGTGAAGCAGAGGCAGGCGGATCTCTGTGAGTTCAAGGCCAGCCTGGGCTACCAAGTGAGTTCCAGGAAAGGCGCAAAGCTACACAGAGAAACCCTGTCTTGGAAAAAAAAGAAAGAAAGAAAGAAAGTTAATTAGGTACAACATTTTGGACTCACCAAAATAGGATAAATAATGGAGTATTTTCTCTGAATCTATCAAAT
>NW_023504233.1:0-9295 GCF_004664715.2 Peromyscus leucopus
AGCAGTGATAGCGAAACCAGGAGCTGCTGTTCAGGCCAGGAGCCCAGAGGGCAGTCAAAACTGGGTTGGGGGCACTGTCTGAGCAGACTTATGAGCTCTGGAGGGGGAAGGCACAGCTCTCTCATCCAGAGTGGCCATAGCTTGCCGCTGTGTGAGCTGGGGGTAGAAGGCATCTATCTCAGAGTCTTCCTATGCCCCAGTGAAGGGTTTCTGCGGCCAGCTCCACTGCTGACCCTGCTCAGTACAGCGCTCCTCAGCACTCCCACGGCCAAGGCACATGCCTGGGCCACGGCCACCCTCAGAACATGAATATTTTATTTATTTCCCGATGGGACCCCATTGGTTAGCCTTAGAGTGCTCAACTGGGACACACCTAGACTAGCTTGCCTCAGCCTAGTGGCCCCATCTAACGGGCACTAAGAAGGCCCTTCATCATCTTCTCCTTGTCGCCCTCAACGTTTAGGTGTTTGGTACTTTGGGAGGTTAGTTCACACTTCTGCTGGATTTCAACTCTTCTCATCCCTTTAGGTACAAAAATGAGGACCCTGCACCCAGGGAGAAGGGTCTTGCTCTGGATTGCTCAGATAATACAGAACAAAGAGTCTATCCGTGGTATGTGGTCAGCCGGAAGCTCAAAGGGCCGGGACGGAGATTGCCTGGCCCAGCCTAGCTGCGCCCCACATTCCACACGCAGTTCTGCATCCTGAGAACCATGGGACCGCCACGCTGCTAAGATTGCCCTAGACCGAGCCTCCCCTCTCATTCCTGCCCTTGGGCACCAGACCTGGCTTTTGGATGAGACAGAGTTCCCAAAAGCTGGTTCTGGAGGCTGAGCCTGGGGTTTGAGACACACTGAGCATAGAGAATGCACTTTTCCACATTCCAGTGAGGAGGTCAGGGGTTCATTTGGGGCTCTATGTGAAGATGGTTCTGAGAGGAGGCAGCAAACAGGCCTTGGAGTCTGTGGTGTTTTTAGCCAGGATTCTGCTAACAGTCCAAGATGACCAAGGTTTGCAGTCAGTCTTGGATGCGTGTCTCCCAGGTTGTGGTGGACATCCAGGGTCTGACCACTCTCCCACCCACTCTCTGCTCCGGGCCCCACTCCCCACCTTGGACCTTCACACTCATGTGCTGGTTTACCCCAACAAGTCTCCCACCGTGGGACTGTGTGGCTGAAACTGGGCTAGCCAAGGATCCCAGGGGCCCGGCCACCACTCTCAGGTGGCTGGGTGTTAGGTTCCCGAAGACTTCACTCCCCAGGCTCAGGCTCCGTTGGAATGCCCACAGGCTACTGTGTCCCACCTGTTGGAAATACTGCTTGGACTGAGAAGCTCATCAGGAAGCCAAAACCATCTTTCCTGCTCCCGGATCCTTTCTGTGACACCCTTGTCTAGAACCATCTACTGCTCTGGTGACTGGGCCTCTCCAGCTGGCTTGGCATGGCCAGGTTGATGGTGCCCAGGCACACGTATGTATGCAACAGAGGCTGCATTTCAGCCCATTGGGCCTCCCCTGTTAGCCAGGAACCTTATCTTCCTAGACTTCAGAGAAGGTCTCTGCTAGGCCCCTCCCTTAGGCTTCTCCTTTGTCCCAGGGATGAGGCCGAACCCGGATCTAGCGCCCGGGACAGCACCATGTTAACAGCATTCGTCTGAGGTCCAGGGAAAGCCAATGTGATGAGCCAGGTGGCAAAGCCCAGTGCTGGAGCCGACCCACTAAAGGCCCGACTGTCCCTTGACTGTGTGGTTATCCATCCAGAACAATTCTGAAGGTCACAAGGCAAGAAGAAACAGAAGAGATGGTGTGGAAAAGGACAGATGAAGTAATGAACACCAGTCATGAAAGAGTGTTATGGTAAAGCTAACTGTTTTTAAATCCTAACTCTCATGGATGTTTTTTTCTGGCGAAGAAGGAGTAAAAATACATTTGATAGTGAAAGGACAAGATCCAACGTGAAGCTTCAACTTCTGTTCGAAACGGCTGCTCAACGGACAGAAGCCCACTCGGTGCCAGAGGCTTCGGTTGGAGTAATTATGGTTTATGACTTGTTTGTTTGTCTGAGACAGGCTCTCTCTACATATCCCTGGCTGTCCTGAAACTCACAGAGATCCCCCTGCCTCTGCCTCCAGAGTGCTGGGATTAAAGGCCTGTGTCACCACCGCCGGGTGCAAGTTTTTATAATAAAGTTTCATTTGTTTGTTTTAGGAAAGAGCTGGAGAGTGATTAAAAGCACTGAGTTCTCTTCCAGAGGACCCAGGTTCATTTTCTAGCACCCACATGGCAGCTCACAATTGTCTGTAACTCCAGTCTCAGGGGATCTGACACCTTCTGACCTCTGAGGTCGCCAGGCACACATGTGGTGCACAGTCATACATGCAGGCAAAACACCCATACACATAAAAATAAACTTTTAAAAGAGAAGGAAAAGTTAAGAAGGAGGGGGAAGGGGGAAGAGGAGTGACTAGCTGTTCTGAATTCTGGAACACATTACATTCTAAGACTGCAATAATTAACACAGTCCATGGCATCAGATGATGGAAAAGAAAATCCTGCAAAAGACTCAACTACAATATGAGGAGGAGATAGATAAAATCCAGGAAGGAAGGTGAATTATTCAGAAACTAACTTTAAATACACACTCATACAGAGTTTTAGGACAACTCGGTTAACAAACCAATTGGAAAGTTTGGACCCCTGCCTCAGTCCTTCACATTTAAAATAAGTACCCAAAGGACCAAAGGTTTAAGAAGTAAAAATGAAATAATAAACTACTCTTTGAAAAAAGGCACAAAGCTTGGCATAGTGCTGTAGAGGCAGAGGCAGGAGAATCTCTGTGAGTTTGAGGCCAGCCTGGTCTACATAGAGAGTTCCAGGACAACCAGAGCTACATAGTGAGACCCTGTCTCAAACAAACAAAAATCCACAATAAATAACTATAATCTCAAATCACTCTTAAGAATGATAAAAACCTAGAAGCTATAAAGTGAGAATGGTATATTCAACTTCATAAAAATAAAAAGTAGCTACATGGGAAGACGAAATCAACAGATAAACGATAAAAACATGAAAATATCAGCAATTTCATTTCACAAAGGACTGTTCTGGGTTATACAGAGAAAAAAATGGGTATAGACATAAAAGAAACCCATCAATTTACATCAAACCTCGCCAAACTAAGCGAGAAGCATGCATGCTCATGACACACTGGGATACAGCTACACCTCTCTAGCCTCCAACTCTTCCCCTCCCACACTGGGCGGAGGCTCATCCTGCTGGTTGTACCTGGGTTGCGCCTCTAGTGGTTGGCTAGGGACACCTGGAGGTTTGCTGGAGAGATGCGGGAGGGGATGTCGGTCTACAAAAGAAGCACCTGCTGCTCCAACTGGCGGAGATAAGGAGACTTCTGCCTATGCGCTGAGGCTCTGAGGTGACTGGAGCAGGCTGTGGGAGAGTGTCCATTTAAACAGGAGACTGGGATACACTCGATGCTGCCACCAGTGAAGCTGCAGTGCCAGGGGACCCTTGGCTGTCCCATCTGCTCAGAGGTCCATGCTAAGCACTCACAGCTGCCTGCTCAGCCTCTTGTCTTCATTAGCGCCCGGTTAGCAATGGCCTATGTTAATTAATTAGCTCTTGCCCTGCTGTTCAGGAGCGGTGCCAAATTCAGCTGGGGCCTCTCCTGGTCCCAGCTCTGACTATGAGCACCTCTGTCTGTCCTGATGCTCCAGCCAGTTACTCCTCATCACATCCCTCGTGTGTCATCTGGGACCAAGAAATCCGTCTCCCAAAGACCCAGCTGGTCTGGGTAGTGTCTCTGTCTTTCCAGCCTCAGTTTCTCTGATAGTGAAGTGAGGTGTATTATTTTTGCATGCTGTGATAAAGATACCTAACCCTGTGTGTGTGTGTGTGTGTGTGTGTGTGTGTGTGTGTGTGTGTGTGTGTGTGTCCAGACAAGCTCTCACTCGGTAGCCAGGCTGGTTTTGAACTCGCAGCACCCTCCTGACTCAGCTTCCAAGCGCTGAGATTATAGCATGCACCATCATGTCTGGCTCTGACACTCCAGCTTCGGTAAGAACAAAGATCTTGAGGTCTGGCATGTGGACCATGTAGGGCCCTACAAATGGCCTTTATTTTTGTTTTGGAGGTGCTGGGGTTTGAACCCAGGTCTCTTGTGTGATAAGCAAATGCTCTACCACTGAGCTACACCCCTAGCCCTACCAGAAGCTAAAAAGAGGAAAGATTCATTGTGACTCAGGGTTTCCTGGCAGGAGGGGATGGTGAGCAGAGCAGGTCACTTTGGGAAGGACGGGGTGGAGAAAGGAGATCCAGGAAACCGGCAGGCAAGTACAGCCCCAAGATTATGCCCCCAGCCCCTGCTTTCTCCACCTGTGCTCTACCTCATCCTTTTCAACAACTCTCAATAATACCGTCGTATTGTGAATCCGCCCACAGGCATGACATCATCTACAAAGCTCACACAAAAACAAAACAAACAACAACAACCAACCAAAACAAAACCTCATAATGTTTGAACTAACTTTACAGAGTTTGTTAGGCCACACTCACAGCTGTCCCGGGGAGCACGTTGGCCCATCAGCCACAGGTTGGAACCACCTGATTAGGCTAGCGTCCTTGTGACACACACACACACACACACACACAAGTGTCACAGGTGACTAGGAAATCTGTCATTCATCCCTTAGGTGGTTCTCAATCCAAGTCGACAAGACTGATCACCACAGAGAGAGACCTACTTCCTGTGAGGGAGAAGCTTGAAAATGGAGAGGGCCAGAGGAGGGATTCAAGAGAAGGGGTCCCAGAGAAGGCGGGGATTCTTGGCTTGGTTCTGATAAGCTCATTGGTTAGAGCAGAGGGTGCTAACCTGCAGTGACCAAGACCATGTGTCACCTGTGTGGTGACTAGGCCTCCTCATACCTAATCCGTATGCCTGTCCTGCGGGGCTCCATGTCAGGAGACTTTCACACTGCCCTAGGTTCCTGTGTGTCTGGAACCTGGCTGAGGTCAGCTCAACCCCATGGCTGACCTTATGGACAGACAAACTTTACTATGTCAAGATAAGGTGCCTGACAGGCCTGAATGCCGGGTAGCTGCTGGCCTGAGCCCCAGAGACTTAGCAAGAGGAAGCCATTCTTCCAGACCATCAGCAGCCATACTGCCCTATCCATTCTGTGTCTTGATTTCTGGTAAAGGTGAGGCAGGAGGATGCTATATGCTTAGGAGGTGATGGTTAGGAATAAGATCTATAGTTCTCACTTCCAGAAACACACCATCCTTGAGGAGCAGGCCCTGACCCCTCCAACCTATGCCATCTGGCTGTAGGAAAAAGAGACACCATGGTCTGTACTCAGGTTCCTGAGAAGGGGTGCCTGCCCCAACACAAGTTAAAAAAAAGCCCTCAGGGCTCCATGGGTGGTGGCGTCACAGCAGCAATCCGGACTCATGTCATAGATGGAGAAACAGGCTTGGGGGAATGTCTCCAGTAACTCTGGAGAAAGGGAGGCATCCTGAGCTGATGTTTCTCTACCACCACAGCAGGCCTGACCCCCAGAGATGAGCCTGGAAAGCCTGGGGAGGGTCACAGAGTGTCTGTGGGGGCCCAGCTAGTCAAATACGCATCTGTCCCTGTTCATGGGAGTATGGGACCAACAGTTAGATAGTGGAACAGCAAAAAGGGAGCTGTTGGGTCAGAACTAAGAGAATCTGGAGAAGGGATGATTTTGTTGCTAGGATTCTCAGTGTTGGCTCATCGGCGATGGCAGGAGCGTGGTACTAACAGCGGGAGCCTGGGTATGTGCATATGGGAGCTTTCTGTACTGTCTTTGCTGCAGATCTAGAACTAGTCTCAAAGAAAGCTTATTTTAAAATGATGACTTTATAGCAATGCCAAGCAGAGCCCAACCCAGTCTCTGCCCGGGGCAGTTCTTGCCCAGCTCAGGCAGTCTGTGACCATTGCCCCTGAGTCCTGTACCCCTCCTGTGGGAGCCACCAACCCCAGCTGGAAGTGCTCTGAAGTACTCTCCTTGTGGTGAGAGACCTGGTGGGTTTATTCCGTGTGTCTGTCTGCTGGATTCCTCGTCAGGTGGCTTCCATGCTGCTGCCCGCCCCTGTGAGTCTGGAACCCGGCTGAGGTCAGCCAGATTATGCCCAGACAGCAAAGCATGGCAGCGGCCTCACCTGAACTCAAGGTGAGGTCAAGGGCTTGAGGGTGGGCAACCTCACACCTGGCCATGTGAGTGTGGCTGTGCTGTGGACTCCAGACCTCACTGGCTCCATTCCATTTCTCAGCACAAAGCAGAGTGAGAGATGTCTGAAGACCAAACCTCCTCCCTGACTGAACCTCTGCCTGTCTTGTTACTCTTGGTGGGAGCATTCTGGATAGACCAGCCACCTCTCTAACTCTCTCACAGGTGTGGGTCGCCATGTGGGCAATGGGATCTCTCCAGTTATGCTGACCCAAGGAGAGGCCGGATAGGACCCCGTCTATGGCGGGGTTTTCCTTCACCAAGCCCTGTTAACATCTGGGAACTTGTCTGTTGGAAGTACAGGATGGGAGGGCGGCCATGCTGTTCTGCTCATGAAGTGCTATGACTCCATGTAGGCCTGCTGGAGTCTCACACAGCAAGAGACAACTGGACCCAGTGTTTGGGGCTCCAAGGATGCCGCAAAGGCTGGGGAGTGGGTGGCCAATGCACTGTCTCTCCTGCCGCGGAAGCCAGAGTCTGACCTAGTCCAGACACATCCACTCAGATCTCCTAAAGTTTGCAGCTCCTTGTGGGTTTTTGACAGCCCTGCCGGCAAGAACAGACCCTTTCACTAGAAAGGGAAAGCAGTCGATCGCCAGCATCCTTCCAGAATGAGAACCCACTGCTAGAGGGTTACGGTAAATCACCAACCCAACCGCCAGACCTGCCCAGCCACACCTCACTGGGTCGACTTTCCACGTTTGTTCCTGGGGCAGGGCTTGGGTCACCAGCCATACAGCAGGTCAGAGCACACCCTGCCTGGGTCTGGCTGCTGAGGTGGAACAGTGTCTAGGACAGGTCAGGAATGGGCAGAGAGCTCAGGTGCTGTAGGCAGTCTGTCCTGTGCTCTGTGCTCCGACTTCCTTCCCTCCGAGTGAACTTTCAGGAAGCCTTTGACTGTCTCAGTGGAATGGCAGACCTGCCTTGGGACTGAGGAACTCCTGGCTTGGAGCAAGAGTCAAGATGTCCCTAAAGAAACATAATGTCCCTGGGCACAGCACAGAGCTCAGCCCCCCCAGATGGCCAAGGGCATTGGCTAGAGGACAAGGGAAAACTGAGGCTGGGTGGTCCTAGACCTGCCCTAAGGGCCACTGGGAGAAGGTGGCACATCCTCTTCCTACTTCGGACTGGAGGGAGGGACTAGCTGTCATCAGAAATCCTGCTGGAGATTTTTCTACTTGCAAGAGTTGAGATGATTAAGGTGGTCATGGGGAGATGAAAACTCCAGTGGCACACAGGATGGAGAGGAAGTGGAGAGCCTCAAAGACCCCGCTAGGCTCTCGACGGGTGACTCAGACAGTGTCGATAGGCAGGACACGTGGAGAGGGCTAGCAACCAGCTCTGTTGCCAGGTGAGGTGTCCTAGGCACTGCAGCTCACCCCAGACCCCCACTTGTCAGGCCCTGGTTCTGGGCCTAAGGAAGGATGGCAGGAACTCTGGGCCGCGTCCTGGAGCTCAGAGTCCCAGCAGGAAGCTGTTGGTGAAGGGGTGGCACTCTGCGCCCGGGAAGGAAGGTATCTCCCCTCAGCTGGCCGCCGTCAGCCACTCCTTGGTGTCCTGTGTGTCAAGTATCTTCACAGGCTGCAGGGTGACCCAAGAGTCAGCCTCCTTCACAGACTAGACGTTTCCGTTTCCCTCATTATGTTCACTTTGGATATCTCTGTAAAAGCACACCTGTTCCTAAGGTAGGGCTCGGAGACAGCCACCCACACCAGAGTGAGAGCTACTGGGTGCGATACGCCCGCCTTGGCAGGGTGTGGCATTCGACCGGACAAGAGAGGAGGCTGTTTCTGCTGGGAACTCAGATCGTCATTCCAGCTACTCACTCCCTAGCCACCAGAAGAGGTAGGAAGCCTTGAAGTACCAGGCTTCTGAATGGCCCATCTCCATGGCAACACGTGGGCACAAAGGGCTGGGCTGGTGAGCAGGCAGTGGCTTCGCAAGGCTGGGAAGAGGAAGGGAAGCTGGTGATGGGGAGGGAGCATGGAGCACCGGGCTGTACTCCGGCACTGTCCTTGAGGGTGTAGCCTTACCCCACAGCCCGGGCTCGGAACCAGTCCGCACCAGGCACAGCACCCACCCATGGACAGGTGATGGCAGGGCTGGTACTCAGTACTCAGAGAGCTGCCCCCAAGTGAAGGAGCCTTTACCATCCACCACACCAGTGTCTATGCACATGTACCAGGACAGGGGCCATGAAGGCTACCTACTTGACCAGCGGTGAGGAGATGAGCCCCCCCCCCCCCCCCCCAACAGCATGCTGGTGCAGAAGTGGAGCCTAGAAAAAACCTGAGTTTGGTTCCCATCACACATCGGTCTCTGCTAGTACCTATGCATGTGTGGTATGCATATACACTCAGGTGCACACGTGTGCGTGCACACGCGTGTGCGCGCACACACACACACACACAAATTTTGAAAAAGAGAATTCTAAGGAAAAATCTCAAACAAGAGACCAATGTCGGGGAGAGGGTTGGATCTAGGAGTTAGAGGGTGGATATAATTTAAAACAAGCAAACATTGAAAGCATGCATGAAATTCTCAAGTGTTAATAAAATATTTTAAAAGAGAGAGACTAGAATTAACCAGACACAGGAAGAGCCACCTGTACAAAGGCACAGAGGCAGACAGCTGAGAACATCAGGATGGCTGGGAATGTGGGCGGCTCAAGGACGGAGCTAGTCCAGGGCGGGAATCCTCCTCTCCTTATGCCACCCTGGCTGTGCACACAGGGGACCTGGTGGCAATGACCCTCCTGTCACAGGTGAGGAGGCTCTAGCCCAGTCCTGGTTTCTAACCTTTGGCTTCACCTTTCTCCATGCCTCTCCCCTCAGGGCTCAAACCCTGTTCTCTGAGACTCCACAACACGGGAGACAACATTCCTGGTGCCATGTATCGGGGGAGTTCTGACCCCAGCTGCAGGATACAATGAGAACTGCCACCCTGAAGCCGATATTGAATTTCAGGTTGTTTGTTTGTTTGTTTGTTTGTTTGTTTGTTTGTTTGTTTTGAGACAAGGGTTTCTCTGTGTA